>NW_026947157.1:0-31451 GCF_030014385.1 Trichomycterus rosablanca | reverse complement strand
ACACACGCGAGACAGATCCTGTTATAGCTAGTCAGCCAGCTATCTGAGTGCTAGCCAGCTATCTGGGCTGGAATTACATTGGAAGGCCTTTCATAGATTAGATAGATAGATAGATAGATAGATAGATAGATAGATAGATAGATAGATAGATAGATAGATAGATAGATAGATAGATAGATAGATAGATAGATAGATAGATAGATAGATAGATAGATAGATCCTTTATTATGCTAGCTAACTGCTAAATGACACTTCATGAATGGGGCTGAAACTCAAAAATAAAAAGCTTACAGCACTCAGTATTCCCAGGCAGTCTCCCATCTAGGTACTGACTGAGCCCAACCCTGCTTGGCTTCTGAGATCGGACGAGATCAGGCATTCCCAAGGTGGTTTGGCCGTAAGCGAAAGAAGCTGGATTTAAAGGCCTGTTATAGCTAGTCAGCCAGCTATCTGAGTGCTAGCCAGCTATCTGGGCTGGAATTACATTGGAAGGCCTTTCATAGATTAGATAGATAGATAGATAGATAGATAGATAGATAGATAGATAGATAGATAGATAGATAGATAGATAGATAGATAGATAGATAGATAGATAGATAGATAGATAGATAGATAGATAGATAGATAGATAGATAGATAGATAGATAGATAGATAGATAGATCCTTTATTATGCTAGCTAACTGCTAAATGACACTTCATGAATGGGGCTGAAACTCAAAAATAAAAAGCTTACAGCACTCAGTATTCCCAGGCAGTCTCCCATCTAGGTACTGACTGAGCCCAACCCTGCTTGGCTTCTGAGATCGGACGAGATCAGGCATTCCCAAGGTGGTTTGGCCGTAAGCGAAAGAAGCTGGATTTAAAGGCCTGTTATAGCTAGTCAGCCAGCTATCTGAGTGCTAGCCAGCTATCTGGGCTGGAATTACATTGGAAGGCCTTTCATAGATTAGATAGATAGATAGATAGATAGATAGATAGATAGATAGATAGATAGATAGATAGATAGATAGATAGATAGATAGATAGATAGATAGATAGATAGATAGATAGATAGATAGATAGATAGATAGATAGATAGATAGATAGATAGATAGATAGATAGATAGATAGATAGATAGATCCTTTATTATGCTAGCTAACTGCTAAATGACACTTCATGAATGGGGCTGAAACTCAAAAATAAAAAGCTTACAGCACTCAGTATTCCCAGGCAGTCTCCCATCTAGGTACTGACTGAGCCCAACCCTGCTTGGCTTCTGAGATCGGACGAGATCAGGCATTCCCAAGGTGGTTTGGCCGTAAGCGAAAGAAGCTGGATTTAAAGGCCTGTTATAGCTAGTCAGCCAGCTATCTGAGTGCTAGCCAGCTATCTGGGCTGGAATTACATTGGAAGGCCTTTCATAGATTAGATAGATAGATAGATAGATAGATAGATAGATAGATAGATAGATAGATAGATAGATAGATAGATAGATAGATAGATAGATAGATAGATAGATAGATAGATAGATAGATCCTTTATTATGCTAGCTAACTGCTAAATGACACTTCATGAATGGGGCTGAAACCAAAAATAAAAAGCTTACAGCACTCAGTATTCCCAGGCAGTCTCCCATCTAGGTACTGACTGAGCCCAACCCTGCTTGGCTTCTGAGATCGGACGAGATCAGGCGTTCCCAAGGTGGTTTGGCCGTAAGCGAAAGAAGCTGGATTTAAAGGCCTGTTATAGCTAGTCAGCCAGCTATCTGAGTGCTAGCCAGCTATCTGGGCTGGAATTACATTGGAAGGCCTTTCATAGATAGATAGATAGATAGATAGATAGATAGATAGATAGATAGATAGATAGATAGATAGATAGATAGATAGATAGATAGATAGATAGATAGATAGATAGATAGATAGATAGATAGATAGATAGATAGATAGATAGATAGATAGATAGATAGATAGATAGATAGATAGATAGATAGATAGATAGATAGATAGATAGATAGATAGATAGATAGATAGATAGATAGATAGATAGATAGATAGATAGATAGATAGATAGATAGATAGATAGATAGATAGATAGATAGATAGATAGATAGATAGATAGATAGATAGATAGATAGATAGATAGATAGATAGATAGATAGATAGATAGATAGATAGATAGATAGATAGATAGATAGATAGATAGATAGATAGATAGATAGATCCTTTATTATGCTAGCTAACTGCTAAATGACACTTCATGAATGGGGCTGAAACTCAAAAATAAAAAGCTTACAGCACTCAGTATTCCCAGGCAGTCTCCCATCTAGGTACTGACTGAGCCCAACCCTGCTTGGCTTCTGAGATCGGACGAGATCAGGCATTCCCAAGGTGGTTTGGCCGTAAGCGAAAGAAGCTGGATTTAAAGGCCTGTTATAGCTAGTCAGCCAGCTATCTGAGTGCTAGCCAGCTATCTGGGCTGGAATTACATTGGAAGGCCTTTCATAGATTAGATAGATAGATAGATAGATAGATAGATAGATAGATAGATAGATAGATAGATAGATAGATAGATAGATAGATAGATAGATAGATAGATAGATAGATAGATAGATAGATAGATAGATAGATAGATAGATAGATCCTTTATTATGCTAGCTAACTGCTAAATGACACTTCATGAATGGGGCTGAAACTCAAAAATAAAAAGCTTACAGCACTCAGTATTCCCAGGCAGTCTCCCATCTAGGTACTGACTGAGCCCAACCCTGCTTGGCTTCTGAGATCGGACGAGATCAGGCGTTCCCAAGGTGGTTTGGCCGTAAGCGAAAGAAGCTGGATTTAAAGGCCTGTTATAGCTAGTCAGCCAGCTATCTGAGTGCTAGCCAGCTATCTGGGCTGGAATTACATTGGAAGGCCTTTCATAGATTAGATAGATAGATAGATAGATAGATAGATAGATAGATAGATAGATAGATAGATAGATAGATAGATAGATAGATAGATAGATAGATAGATAGATAGATAGATAGATAGATAGATAGATAGATAGATAGATAGATAGATAGATAGATAGATCCTTTATTATGCTAGCTAACTGCTAAATGACACTTCATGAATGGGGCTGAAACTCAAAAATAAAAAGCTTACAGCACTCAGTATTCCCAGGCAGTCTCCCATCTAGGTACTGACTGAGCCCAACCCTGCTTGGCTTCTGAGATCGGACGAGATCAGGCATTCCCAAGGTGGTTTGGCCGTAAGCGAAAGAAGCTGGATTTAAAGGCCTGTTATAGCTAGTCAGCCAGCTATCTGAGTGCTAGCCAGCTATCTGGGCTGGAATTACATTGGAAGGCCTTTCATAGATTAGATAGATAGATAGATAGATAGATAGATAGATAGATAGATAGATAGATAGATAGATAGATAGATAGATAGATAGATAGATAGATAGATAGATAGATAGATAGATAGATAGATAGATAGATAGATAGATAGATAGATAGATCCTTTATTATGCTAGCTAACTGCTAAATGACACTTCATGAATGGGGCTGAAACTCAAAAATAAAAAGCTTACAGCACTCAGTATTCCCAGGCAGTCTCCCATCTAGGTACTGACTGAGCCCAACCCTGCTTGGCTTCTGAGATCGGACGAGATCAGGCATTCCCAAGGTGGTTTGGCCGTAAGCGAAAGAAGCTGGATTTAAAGGCCTGTTATAGCTAGTCAGCCAGCTATCTGAGTGCTAGCCAGCTATCTGGGCTGGAATTACATTGGAAGGCCTTTCATAGATTAGATAGATAGATAGATAGATAGATAGATAGATAGATAGATAGATAGATAGATAGATAGATAGATAGATAGATAGATAGATAGATAGATAGATAGATAGATAGATAGATAGATAGATAGATAGATAGATAGATAGATAGATAGATAGATAGATAGATAGATCCTTTATTATGCTAGCTAACTGCTAAATGACACTTCATGAATGGGGCTGAAACTCAAAAATAAAAAGCTTACAGCACTCAGTATTCCCAGGCAGTCTCCCATCTAGGTACTGACTGAGCCCAACCCTGCTTGGCTTCTGAGATCGGACGAGATCAGGCATTCCCAAGGTGGTTTGGCCGTAAGCGAAAGAAGCTGGATTTAAAGGCCTGTTATAGCTAGTCAGCCAGCTATCTGAGTGCTAGCCAGCTATCTGGGCTGGAATTACATTGGAAGGCCTTTCATAGATTAGATAGATAGATAGATAGATAGATAGATAGATAGATAGATAGATAGATAGATAGATAGATAGATAGATAGATAGATAGATAGATAGATAGATAGATAGATAGATAGATAGATAGATAGATAGATAGATAGATAGATAGATCCTTTATTATGCTAGCTAACTGCTAAATGACACTTCATGAATGGGGCTGAAACCCAAAAATAAAAAGCTTACAGCACTCAGTATTCCCAGGCAGTCTCCCATCTAGGTACTGACTGAGCCCAACCCTGCTTGGCTTCTGAGATCGGACGAGATCAGGCGTTCCCAAGGTGGTTTGGCCGTAAGCGAAAGAAGCTGGATTTAAAGGCCTGTTATAGCTAGTCAGCCAGCTATCTGAGTGCTAGCCAGCTATCTGGGCTGGAATTACATTGGAAGGCCTTTCATAGATAGATAGATAGATAGATAGATAGATAGATAGATAGATAGATAGATAGATAGATAGATAGATAGATAGATAGATAGATAGATAGATAGATAGATAGATAGATAGATAGATAGATAGATAGATAGATAGATAGATAGATAGATAGATAGATAGATAGATAGATAGATAGATAGATAGATAGATAGATAGATAGATAGATAGATAGATAGATAGATAGATAGATAGATAGATAGATAGATAGATAGATAGATAGATAGATAGATAGATAGATAGATAGATAGATAGATCCTTTATTATGCTAGCTAACTGCTAAATGACACTTCATGAATGGGGCTGAAACTCAAAAATAAAAAGCTTACAGCACTCAGTATTCCCAGGCAGTCTCCCATCTAGGTACTGACTGAGCCCAACCCTGCTTGGCTTCTGAGATCGGACGAGATCAGGCATTCCCAAGGTGGTTTGGCCGTAAGCGAAAGAAGCTGGATTTAAAGGCCTGTTATAGCTAGTCAGCCAGCTATCTGAGTGCTAGCCAGCTATCTGGGCTGGAATTACATTGGAAGGCCTTTCATAGATTAGATAGATAGATAGATAGATAGATAGATAGATAGATAGATAGATAGATAGATAGATAGATAGATAGATAGATAGATAGATAGATAGATAGATAGATAGATAGATAGATAGATAGATAGATAGATAGATAGATAGATAGATAGATAGATAGATAGATAGATAGATAGATAGATAGATAGATAGATCCTTTATTATGCTAGCTAACTGCTAAATGACACTTCATGAATGGGGCTGAAACTCAAAAATAAAAAGCTTACAGCACTCAGTATTCCCAGGCAGTCTCCCATCTAGGTACTGACTGAGCCCAACCCTGCTTGGCTTCTGAGATCGGACGAGATCAGGCATTCCCAAGGTGGTTTGGCCGTAAGCGAAAGAAGCTGGATTTAAAGGCCTGTTATAGCTAGTCAGCCAGCTATCTGAGTGCTAGCCAGCTATCTGGGCTGGAATTACATTGGAAGGCCTTTCATAGATTAGATAGATAGATAGATAGATAGATAGATAGATAGATAGATAGATAGATAGATAGATAGATAGATAGATAGATAGATAGATAGATAGATAGATAGATAGATAGATAGATAGATAGATAGATAGATAGATCCTTTATTATGCTAGCTAACTGCTAAATGACACTTCATGAATGGGGCTGAAACTCAAAAATAAAAAGCTTACAGCACTCAGTATTCCCAGGCAGTCTCCCATCTAGGTACTGACTGAGCCCAACCCTGCTTGGCTTCTGAGATCGGACGAGATCAGGCGTTCCCAAGGTGGTTTGGCCGTAAGCGAAAGAAGCTGGATTTAAAGGCCTGTTATAGCTAGTCAGCCAGCTATCTGAGTGCTAGCCAGCTATCTGGGCTGGAATTACATTGGAAGGCCTTTCATAGATTAGATAGATAGATAGATAGATAGATAGATAGATAGATAGATAGATAGATAGATAGATAGATAGATAGATAGATAGATAGATAGATAGATAGATAGATAGATAGATAGATAGATAGATAGATAGATAGATAGATAGATAGATAGATCCTTTATTATGCTAGCTAACTGCTAAATGACACTTCATGAATGGGGCTGAAACTCAAAAATAAAAAGCTTACAGCACTCAGTATTCCCAGGCAGTCTCCCATCTAGGTACTGACTGAGCCCAACCCTGCTTGGCTTCTGAGATCGGACGAGATCAGGCATTCCCAAGGTGGTTTGGCCGTAAGCGAAAGAAGCTGGATTTAAAGGCCTGTTATAGCTAGTCAGCCAGCTATCTGAGTGCTAGCCAGCTATCTGGGCTGGAATTACATTGGAAGGCCTTTCATAGATTAGATAGATAGATAGATAGATAGATAGATAGATAGATAGATAGATAGATAGATAGATAGATAGATAGATAGATAGATAGATAGATAGATAGATAGATAGATAGATAGATAGATAGATAGATAGATAGATAGATAGATAGATCCTTTATTATGCTAGCTAACTGCTAAATGACACTTCATGAATGGGGCTGAAACTCAAAAATAAAAAGCTTACAGCACTCAGTATTCCCAGGCAGTCTCCCATCTAGGTACTGACTGAGCCCAACCCTGCTTGGCTTCTGAGATCGGACGAGATCAGGCATTCCCAAGGTGGTTTGGCCGTAAGCGAAAGAAGCTGGATTTAAAGGCCTGTTATAGCTAGTCAGCCAGCTATCTGAGTGCTAGCCAGCTATCTGGGCTGGAATTACATTGGAAGGCCTTTCATAGATTAGATAGATAGATAGATAGATAGATAGATAGATAGATAGATAGATAGATAGATAGATAGATAGATAGATAGATAGATAGATAGATAGATAGATAGATAGATAGATAGATAGATAGATAGATCCTTTATTATGCTAGCTAACTGCTAAATGACACTTCATGAATGGGGCTGAAACTCAAAAATAAAAAGCTTACAGCACTCAGTATTCCCAGGCAGTCTCCCATCTAGGTACTGACTGAGCCCAACCCTGCTTGGCTTCTGAGATCGGACGAGATCAGGCATTCCCAAGGTGGTTTGGCCGTAAGCGAAAGAAGCTGGATTTAAAGGCCTGTTATAGCTAGTCAGCCAGCTATCTGAGTGCTAGCCAGCTATCTGGGCTGGAATTACATTGGAAGGCCTTTCATAGATTAGATAGATAGATAGATAGATAGATAGATAGATAGATAGATAGATAGATAGATAGATAGATAGATAGATAGATAGATAGATAGATAGATAGATAGATAGATAGATAGATAGATAGATAGATAGATAGATAGATAGATAGATCCTTTATTATGCTAGCTAACTGCTAAATGACACTTCATGAATGGGGCTGAAACTCAAAAATAAAAAGCTTACAGCACTCAGTATTCCCAGGCAGTCTCCCATCTAGGTACTGACTGAGCCCAACCCTGCTTGGCTTCTGAGATCGGACGAGATCAGGCATTCCCAAGGTGGTTTGGCCGTAAGCGAAAGAAGCTGGATTTAAAGGCCTGTTATAGCTAGTCAGCCAGCTATCTGAGTGCTAGCCAGCTATCTGGGCTGGAATTACATTGGAAGGCCTTTCATAGATTAGATAGATAGATAGATAGATAGATAGATAGATAGATAGATAGATAGATAGATAGATAGATAGATAGATAGATAGATAGATAGATAGATAGATAGATAGATAGATAGATAGATAGATAGATAGATAGATAGATAGATAGATAGATCCTTTATTATGCTAGCTAACTGCTAAATGACACTTCATGAATGGGGCTGAAACTCAAAAATAAAAAGCTTACAGCACTCAGTATTCCCAGGCAGTCTCCCATCTAGGTACTGACTGAGCCCAACCCTGCTTGGCTTCTGAGATCGGACGAGATCAGGCATTCCCAAGGTGGTTTGGCCGTAAGCGAAAGAAGCTGGATTTAAAGGCCTGTTATAGCTAGTCAGCCAGCTATCTGAGTGCTAGCCAGCTATCTGGGCTGGAATTACATTGGAAGGCCTTTCATAGATTAGATAGATAGATAGATAGATAGATAGATAGATAGATAGATAGATAGATAGATAGATAGATAGATAGATAGATAGATAGATAGATAGATAGATAGATAGATAGATAGATAGATAGATAGATCCTTTATTATGCTAGCTAACTGCTAAATGACACTTCATGAATGGGGCTGAAACCCAAAAATAAAAAGCTTACAGCACTCAGTATTCCCAGGCAGTCTCCCATCTAGGTACTGACTGAGCCCAACCCTGCTTGGCTTCTGAGATCGGACGAGATCAGGCGTTCCCAAGGTGGTTTGGCCGTAAGCGAAAGAAGCTGGATTTAAAGGCCTGTTATAGCTAGTCAGCCAGCTATCTGAGTGCTAGCCAGCTATCTGGGCTGGAATTACATTGGAAGGCCTTTCATAGATAGATAGATAGATAGATAGATAGATAGATAGATAGATAGATAGATAGATAGATAGATAGATAGATAGATAGATAGATAGATAGATAGATAGATAGATAGATAGATAGATAGATAGATAGATAGATAGATAGATAGATAGATAGATAGATAGATAGATAGATAGATAGATAGATAGATAGATAGATAGATAGATAGATAGATAGATAGATAGATAGATAGATAGATAGATAGATAGATAGATAGATAGATAGATAGATAGATAGATAGATAGATAGATAGATAGATAGATAGATAGATAGATAGATCCTTTATTATGCTAGCTAACTGCTAAATGACACTTCATGAATGGGGCTGAAACTCAAAAATAAAAAGCTTACAGCACTCAGTATTCCCAGGCAGTCTCCCATCTAGGTACTGACTGAGCCCAACCCTGCTTGGCTTCTGAGATCGGACGAGATCAGGCATTCCCAAGGTGGTTTGGCCGTAAGCGAAAGAAGCTGGATTTAAAGGCCTGTTATAGCTAGTCAGCCAGCTATCTGAGTGCTAGCCAGCTATCTGGGCTGGAATTACATTGGAAGGCCTTTCATAGATTAGATAGATAGATAGATAGATAGATAGATAGATAGATAGATAGATAGATAGATAGATAGATAGATAGATAGATAGATAGATAGATAGATAGATAGATAGATAGATAGATAGATAGATAGATAGATAGATAGATCCTTTATTATGCTAGCTAACTGCTAAATGACACTTCATGAATGGGGCTGAAACTCAAAAATAAAAAGCTTACAGCACTCAGTATTCCCAGGCAGTCTCCCATCTAGGTACTGACTGAGCCCAACCCTGCTTGGCTTCTGAGATCGGACGAGATCAGGCGTTCCCAAGGTGGTTTGGCCGTAAGCGAAAGAAGCTGGATTTAAAGGCCTGTTATAGCTAGTCAGCCAGCTATCTGAGTGCTAGCCAGCTATCTGGGCTGGAATTACATTGGAAGGCCTTTCATAGATTAGATAGATAGATAGATAGATAGATAGATAGATAGATAGATAGATAGATAGATAGATAGATAGATAGATAGATAGATAGATAGATAGATAGATAGATAGATAGATAGATAGATAGATAGATAGATAGATAGATAGATAGATCCTTTATTATGCTAGCTAACTGCTAAATGACACTTCATGAATGGGGCTGAAACTCAAAAATAAAAAGCTTACAGCACTCAGTATTCCCAGGCAGTCTCCCATCTAGGTACTGACTGAGCCCAACCCTGCTTGGCTTCTGAGATCGGACGAGATCAGGCATTCCCAAGGTGGTTTGGCCGTAAGCGAAAGAAGCTGGATTTAAAGGCCTGTTATAGCTAGTCAGCCAGCTATCTGAGTGCTAGCCAGCTATCTGGGCTGGAATTACATTGGAAGGCCTTTCATAGATTAGATAGATAGATAGATAGATAGATAGATAGATAGATAGATAGATAGATAGATAGATAGATAGATAGATAGATAGATAGATAGATAGATAGATAGATAGATAGATAGATAGATAGATAGATAGATAGATAGATAGATAGATAGATAGATCCTTTATTATGCTAGCTAACTGCTAAATGACACTTCATGAATGGGGCTGAAACTCAAAAATAAAAAGCTTACAGCACTCAGTATTCCCAGGCAGTCTCCCATCTAGGTACTGACTGAGCCCAACCCTGCTTGGCTTCTGAGATCGGACGAGATCAGGCATTCCCAAGGTGGTTTGGCCGTAAGCGAAAGAAGCTGGATTTAAAGGCCTGTTATAGCTAGTCAGCCAGCTATCTGAGTGCTAGCCAGCTATCTGGGCTGGAATTACATTGGAAGGCCTTTCATAGATTAGATAGATAGATAGATAGATAGATAGATAGATAGATAGATAGATAGATAGATAGATAGATAGATAGATAGATAGATAGATAGATAGATAGATAGATAGATAGATAGATAGATAGATAGATAGATAGATAGATAGATAGATAGATCCTTTATTATGCTAGCTAACTGCTAAATGACACTTCATGAATGGGGCTGAAACCCAAAAATAAAAAGCTTACAGCACTCAGTATTCCCAGGCAGTCTCCCATCTAGGTACTGACTGAGCCCAACCCTGCTTGGCTTCTGAGATCGGACGAGATCAGGCGTTCCCAAGGTGGTTTGGCCGTAAGCGAAAGAAGCTGGATTTAAAGGCCTGTTATAGCTAGTCAGCCAGCTATCTGAGTGCTAGCCAGCTATCTGGGCTGGAATTACATTGGAAGGCCTTTCTAGATAGATAGATAGATAGATAGATAGATAGATAGATAGATAGATAGATAGATAGATAGATAGATAGATAGATAGATAGATAGATAGATAGATAGATAGATAGATAGATAGATAGATAGATAGATAGATAGATAGATAGATAGATAGATAGATAGATAGATAGATAGATAGATAGATAGATAGATAGATAGATAGATAGATAGATAGATAGATAGATAGATAGATAGATAGATAGATAGATAGATAGATAGATAGATAGATAGATAGATAGATAGATAGATAGATAGATAGATAGATAGATAGATAGATAGATAGATAGATAGATAGATAGATAGATAGATAGATAGATAGATAGATAGATAGATAGATAGATAGATAGATAGATCCTTTATTATGCTAGCTAACTGCTAAATGACACTTCATGAATGGGGCTGAAACTCAAAAATAAAAAGCTTACAGCACTCAGTATTCCCAGGCAGTCTCCCATCTAGGTACTGACTGAGCCCAACCCTGCTTGGCTTCTGAGATCGGACGAGATCAGGCATTCCCAAGGTGGTTTGGCCGTAAGCGAAAGAAGCTGGATTTAAAGGCCTGTTATAGCTAGTCAGCCAGCTATCTGAGTGCTAGCCAGCTATCTGGGCTGGAATTACATTGGAAGGCCTTTCATAGATTAGATAGATAGATAGATAGATAGATAGATAGATAGATAGATAGATAGATAGATAGATAGATAGATAGATAGATAGATAGATAGATAGATAGATAGATAGATAGATAGATAGATAGATAGATAGATAGATAGATAGATAGATAGATAGATAGATAGATAGATCCTTTATTATGCTAGCTAACTGCTAAATGACACTTCATGAATGGGGCTGAAACTCAAAAATAAAAAGCTTACAGCACTCAGTATTCCCAGGCAGTCTCCCATCTAGGTACTGACTGAGCCCAACCCTGCTTGGCTTCTGAGATCGGACGAGATCAGGCATTCCCAAGGTGGTTTGGCCGTAAGCGAAAGAAGCTGGATTTAAAGGCCTGTTATAGCTAGTCAGCCAGCTATCTGAGTGCTAGCCAGCTATCTGGGCTGGAATTACATTGGAAGGCCTTTCATAGATTAGATAGATAGATAGATAGATAGATAGATAGATAGATAGATAGATAGATAGATAGATAGATAGATAGATAGATAGATAGATAGATAGATAGATAGATAGATAGATAGATAGATAGATAGATAGATAGATAGATAGATCCTTTATTATGCTAGCTAACTGCTAAATGACACTTCATGAATGGGGCTGAAACTCAAAAATAAAAAGCTTACAGCACTCAGTATTCCCAGGCAGTCTCCCATCTAGGTACTGACTGAGCCCAACCCTGCTTGGCTTCTGAGATCGGACGAGATCAGGCATTCCCAAGGTGGTTTGGCCGTAAGCGAAAGAAGCTGGATTTAAAGGCCTGTTATAGCTAGTCAGCCAGCTATCTGAGTGCTAGCCAGCTATCTGGGCTGGAATTACATTGGAAGGCCTTTCATAGATTAGATAGATAGATAGATAGATAGATAGATAGATAGATAGATAGATAGATAGATAGATAGATAGATAGATAGATAGATAGATAGATAGATAGATAGATAGATAGATAGATAGATAGATAGATAGATAGATCCTTTATTATGCTAGCTAACTGCTAAATGACACTTCATGAATGGGGCTGAAACTCAAAAATAAAAAGCTTACAGCACTCAGTATTCCCAGGCAGTCTCCCATCTAGGTACTGACTGAGCCCAACCCTGCTTGGCTTCTGAGATCGGACGAGATCAGGCGTTCCCAAGGTGGTTTGGCCGTAAGCGAAAGAAGCTGGATTTAAAGGCCTGTTATAGCTAGTCAGCCAGCTATCTGAGTGCTAGCCAGCTATCTGGGCTGGAATTACATTGGAAGGCCTTTCATAGATTAGATAGATAGATAGATAGATAGATAGATAGATAGATAGATAGATAGATAGATAGATAGATAGATAGATAGATAGATAGATAGATAGATAGATAGATAGATAGATAGATAGATAGATAGATAGATAGATAGATCCTTTATTATGCTAGCTAACTGCTAAATGACACTTCATGAATGGGGCTGAAACCCAAAAATAAAAAGCTTACAGCACTCAGTATTCCCAGGCAGTGTCCCATCTAGGTACTGACTGAGCCCAACCCTGCTTGGCTTCTGAGATCGGACGAGATCAGGCGTTCCCAAGGTGGTTTGGCCGTAAGCGAAAGAAGCTGGATTTAAAGGCCTGTTATAGCTAGTCAGCCAGCTATCTGAGTGCTAGCCAGCTATCTGGGCTGGAATTACATTGGAAGGCCTTTCATAGATAGATAGATAGATAGATAGATAGATAGATAGATAGATAGATAGATAGATAGATAGATAGATAGATAGATAGATAGATAGATAGATAGATAGATAGATAGATAGATAGATAGATAGATAGATAGATAGATAGATAGATAGATAGATAGATAGATAGATAGATAGATAGATAGATAGATAGATAGATAGATAGATAGATAGATAGATAGATAGATAGATAGATAGATAGATAGATAGATAGATAGATAGATAGATAGATAGATAGATAGATAGATAGATAGATAGATAGATAGATAGATAGATAGATAGATCCTTTATTATGCTAGCTAACTGCTAAATGACACTTCATGAATGGGGCTGAAACTCAAAAATAAAAAGCTTACAGCACTCAGTATTCCCAGGCAGTCTCCCATCTAGGTACTGACTGAGCCCAACCCTGCTTGGCTTCTGAGATCGGACGAGATCAGGCATTCCCAAGGTGGTTTGGCCGTAAGCGAAAGAAGCTGGATTTAAAGGCCTGTTATAGCTAGTCAGCCAGCTATCTGAGTGCTAGCCAGCTATCTGGGCTGGAATTACATTGGAAGGCCTTTCATAGATTAGATAGATAGATAGATAGATAGATAGATAGATAGATAGATAGATAGATAGATAGATAGATAGATAGATAGATAGATAGATAGATAGATAGATAGATAGATAGATAGATAGATAGATAGATAGATCCTTTATTATGCTAGCTAACTGCTAAATGACACTTCATGAATGGGGCTGAAACTCAAAAATAAAAAGCTTACAGCACTCAGTATTCCCAGGCAGTCTCCCATCTAGGTACTGACTGAGCCCAACCCTGCTTGGCTTCTGAGATCGGACGAGATCAGGCATTCCCAAGGTGGTTTGGCCGTAAGCGAAAGAAGCTGGATTTAAAGGCCTGTTATAGCTAGTCAGCCAGCTATCTGAGTGCTAGCCAGCTATCTGGGCTGGAATTACATTGGAAGGCCTTTCATAGATTAGATAGATAGATAGATAGATAGATAGATAGATAGATAGATAGATAGATAGATAGATAGATAGATAGATAGATAGATAGATAGATAGATAGATAGATAGATAGATAGATAGATAGATAGATAGATAGATAGATAGATCCTTTATTATGCTAGCTAACTGCTAAATGACACTTCATGAATGGGGCTGAAACTCAAAAATAAAAAGCTTACAGCACTCAGTATTCCCAGGCAGTCTCCCATCTAGGTACTGACTGAGCCCAACCCTGCTTGGCTTCTGAGATCGGACGAGATCAGGCATTCCCAAGGTGGTTTGGCCGTAAGCGAAAGAAGCTGGATTTAAAGGCCTGTTATAGCTAGTCAGCCAGCTATCTGAGTGCTAGCCAGCTATCTGGGCTGGAATTACATTGGAAGGCCTTTCATAGATTAGATAGATAGATAGATAGATAGATAGATAGATAGATAGATAGATAGATAGATAGATAGATAGATAGATAGATAGATAGATAGATAGATAGATAGATAGATAGATAGATAGATAGATAGATAGATAGATCCTTTATTATGCTAGCTAACTGCTAAATGACACTTCATGAATGGGGCTGAAACCCAAAAATAAAAAGCTTACAGCACTCAGTATTCCCAGGCAGTCTCCCATCTAGGTACTGACTGAGCCCAACCCTGCTTGGCTTCTGAGATCGGACGAGATCAGGCGTTCCCAAGGTGGTTTGGCCGTAAGCGAAAGAAGCTGGATTTAAAGGCCTGTTATAGCTAGTCAGCCAGCTATCTGAGTGCTAGCCAGCTATCTGGGCTGGAATTACATTGGAAGGCCTTTCATAGATAGATAGATAGATAGATAGATAGATAGATAGATAGATAGATAGATAGATAGATAGATAGATAGATAGATAGATAGATAGATAGATAGATAGATAGATAGATAGATAGATAGATAGATAGATAGATAGATAGATAGATAGATAGATAGATAGATAGATAGATAGATAGATAGATAGATAGATAGATAGATAGATAGATAGATAGATAGATAGATAGATAGATAGATAGATAGATAGATAGATAGATAGATAGATAGATAGATAGATAGATAGATAGATAGATAGATAGATAGATAGATAGATCCTTTATTATGCTAGCTAACTGCTAAATGACACTTCATGAATGGGGCTGAAACTCAAAAATAAAAAGCTTACAGCACTCAGTATTCCCAGGCAGTCTCCCATCTAGGTACTGACTGAGCCCAACCCTGCTTGGCTTCTGAGATCGGACGAGATCAGGCATTCCCAAGGTGGTTTGGCCGTAAGCGAAAGAAGCTGGATTTAAAGGCCTGTTATAGCTAGTCAGCCAGCTATCTGAGTGCTAGCCAGCTATCTGGGCTGGAATTACATTGGAAGGCCTTTCATAGATTAGATAGATAGATAGATAGATAGATAGATAGATAGATAGATAGATAGATAGATAGATAGATAGATAGATAGATAGATAGATAGATAGATAGATAGATAGATAGATAGATAGATAGATCCTTTATTATGCTAGCTAACTGCTAAATGACACTTCATGAATGGGGCTGAAACCCAAAAATAAAAAGCTTACAGCACTCAGTATTCCCAGGCAGTCTCCCATCTAGGTACTGACTGAGCCCAACCCTGCTTGGCTTCTGAGATCGGACGAGATCAGGCGTTCCCAAGGTGGTTTGGCCGTAAGCGAAAGAAGCTGGATTTAAAGGCCTGTTATAGCTAGTCAGCCAGCTATCTGAGTGCTAGCCAGCTATCTGGGCTGGAATTACATTGGAAGGCCTTTCATAGATTAGATAGATAGATAGATAGATAGATAGATAGATAGATAGATAGATAGATAGATAGATAGATAGATAGATAGATAGATAGATAGATAGATAGATAGATAGATAGATAGATAGATAGATAGATAGATCCTTTATTATGCTAGCTAACTGCTAAATGACACTTCATGAATGGGGCTGAAACTCAAAAATAAAAAGCTTACAGCACTCAGTATTCCCAGGCAGTCTCCCATCTTCCCATCTAGGTACTGACTGAGCCCAACCCTGCTTGGCTTCTGAGATCGGACGAGATCAGGCATTCCCAATTTCTCTTTTTTATTAACTTTTTTTACAAAATATCATTGTTTACAGACAGTTTTTAAAACAAAACACGTTACATAATATACATTTTTAAAAATTTCAGGTACATTTTTATTAAAGTGATCTAAAACACATTTTTAAAAACATGCACATTTCGATAGCTTGATTCTCAGTCCGTTCCAGGTTGGTTCCATAAAAGAGCTTTGTGTTACAAAGAGGTTTTCAAAAGTTTCTATTTCGTTTATCCTTTTAAAATGTTCAAAAAATAAATTAAAAAAATATTCAAATTTTTTTTCAAAAAGTACACACAATTTTATGTGGATGTTATTATATTTTTCTATGTTTCTTCTCGTGTATATTGTGTATTTTGCTATTATTAAAATTGTATTTAAAATTGTTGTATTTTTGCATTTTTGATGGTATCCGAATAAAAAGCTCATTTCCCACTGCCTATTGTCTATTTTTTCTTCTGTCAATTCGCTTATCATTCCCTTTAGTTTATCCATAAAACATTTTATTTCTTTACATTCTAAAAACATGTGTCTAAAATCTTCTGTTTTATTCTCTTTGCATAGTGTACAGTTTGGGTTGTCTTCCAATCCGATTTTGTGTAATTTTTCTCTGTCATATATACAATTGTGTTTAAGATAAAAGTTAAAATTTTCTAGTATTAAAAGTTTGGGACCTTTATATGTTTTCCATATCTCGTTTTCCTCTAGTTCTGGGTATATTTTTCTCCAATGCGCATTTGCTTTGGGTTTTACCCACGCTTTATTGACAAATATGTCATTAAACGTTCTCAAGGAGCAGCTGTTTAGATCGTTTTTTTGATTGCCTACTTTTACTTCGATTTTCATCCTTTCATTTCCTTCTTTGTTTTCTATTCTTTGTAACCATTCTTTGGGTATTGCTTGTTTTAGCGTTTCATATTGTTTTTCGATGATATCTGTGTTTATTGTTTTATCTTTTCCTTCCAAGAAGTCAATTATTGCCTGTGTTGGGAGAAATCCTGGTCTATATTCGTACAAGACGTCTTTAATTTGTTTTATTTCTGCTTCGTACCAATGTTTAAAATACGGTGTCTTTTCTTTAAAACAGATCTGCTTGTTTAAAAAAATGGGTTGCTCTAAAAGATTTTTTCTCCCTTTTATTTTGTATATTATATTCTCCATAAAATCCCCCCACGCTCTAAAAACCTCTTTGTAAAACTCTGGAACGTTTTGAAACATGTTTTCTTTCAATTCCATGCATAAAATATTCTCATTCATTTCCCCTCCAGCACATTTATTTATATAAAAATTAAAAACCCATTTCCATATTTGTTCTTCTTCGTTCAAAAATTTTTTAATTATTTTAACTCTTAGGCTCTGTTTTCTAATAAATAAATCTAAAAGTCCCAACCCTCCTCCTTCTTTTTTCCCAATTATAGTGTCGTAAGCTATTTTAGCCGGTTTTCCGTCCCATAAAAAATTTAAAACTGAGCTTTTAACTCTTTTTAAAACCCACATCGGGATGTTGACGACCCCCGCCGCATACCACATTTTGGATAAAAATAGTGCATTTAAAACTAAAACTTTACCTTTTATATACAAGTTCCTTCTTTTCCACATGTTTAGTTTTCTTTGCATTTTATCTAAAGTTTCTTCCCATATAATATCCGTTATTTTATTTTCATCTTCTCCTATGTTTATTCCTAGAATTTTTATTTTTTCCTTCACCTCTGTAAAAGCTATATTTACTGGTAGTATTTCTGCATCGCTTATCCTCATGTATTGCGTTTTTTCTTTGTTCACAAAAGCTCCCGATCCTTTACAATATTGATTTAACACATGTATCGCCCTGTTTACGCTTTCTGTGTCTTTCAGTATGAGGGTGGTGTCGTCAGCATATTGAAATATTTTTTCCTGATTTTTGTTATTTTCTATATTTATTCCTCTTATTCCACTACTTGCTTTTATTGCTAGACCTAACGGTTCAGCGACCAGTGAGTATAATAATGCTGAGAGTGGACATCCTTGCCGTATGGATCTTGATAACTGAATAAAATCCGTTAGGTACCCGTTCACTTTTATACAGCTATATGAATTCATGTAAAGACATTTTAACCATTTTGTAAAATCATTCCCAAACCCAAACCGTTTTAATGTTTCAAATAAATAATTGTGGTTTACTCTATCAAATGCTTTCTCAAAGTCTATGCTTATTAGATACCCTTTGGTTTTTTGTGTTTTCATATACCATATTGTGTCCCTTATGTTACTAATTGTATCTGAA
Organism: Trichomycterus rosablanca; assembly: GCF_030014385.1. Taxonomy (NCBI): domain Eukaryota; kingdom Metazoa; phylum Chordata; class Actinopteri; order Siluriformes; family Trichomycteridae; genus Trichomycterus; species Trichomycterus rosablanca. Next base: position 12,752 of record NW_026947157.1, on the reverse strand, counting down.
ATGTCTCTATTTAATACGCCATATGCTTGATTGGTTTCTATTATACTAGGCAGTACCGTTTTTAGTCTATTTGCTAGTATCTTTGCTAGTATTTTATAATCTGTATTTAGCATGCTTATTGGCCTATAATTTTTTAAGTCCGTCTTGTCTCCTTTCTTCTTATATATTAATTTAATCAAACCTTTTTTCATCTGTTGCGAGACTTCTCCTATTTTGTGTATTTCATTGAATAATTTAGATAAAATTGGCACTAAAATGTCTTTAAAAGTTTTATAAAATTCTATTGTTAACCCATCTAGACCTGGACTTTTTTTATTTTCCATTCTGTTCATCGCTTCTTCTATCTCTTTTTCCTCAATTTTTTGATCACACATCTTTTTGTCTTCTTCCTGTATTTTTGTTTTGATTTGTGTTAATAAAAATTCTTTTCCTTTTTCATCTATCTCTGTTTTTTTGAATAGGTGTGTATAAAATCTATGTATTTCTTTTAAAATTCCCTCTGTTGTTTTGATCTCTTCTCCATTTTCTGTTTTTAATGCTTTTATTTCGTCTGTTTTTTGCCGTGCTTTCTCTAGCTCAAAAAAATATTTTGTGCATCTCTCCCCTTTTAACATATATTCTGCTTTACTTCTAATCATTGCCCCTTTGTATCTTTCCTCTTCTAATTTTTTTATTTTTTCTTCTAGTTTTAAGATTTCTTTTATGTCTCCTCTTCCGCTTTCTACTTTTTTAAGTTCTTTTTCTAACTTTTCTTTTTTCCAGTTTTCTAGTTGTCTTTTGATTCGTTTGATTTTAGTTCCGTATTTTATTGTATATTTTTTAATATCATATTTTATGTTATCCCACCATACTAGAATTTCTTTATCATATAAAACATCTGTTTTGCTATTTTCGATTATGTTTTTTATTTCTGTTTTAAAAATCTCATCTTTTAGATGATCTGCATTAAAAATCCATACTCCCGGTCCTCTTATCATTTCATTAAAATCTATTTTTATGTTTATAAAATTGTGATCACTAAAATTATATTTTCCATATTCCACTTTTTCTATATATTGCTTCATATTGTTGGGAACTAACACAAAATCTATTCTGCTTTGTTTTCGTTTATCTAGGTACCATTCTTCTCTGGAGTATATTCTTTCTTCTTTATTCTTTTGTCTCCATATGTCTTCTAGACTATGTTTTATCATTAACGCTCTTAACTGTTCTCTTCCTGTATCCGATCTAAACACCATTTGCTCATTTATGTCCAGTTTATTTAAAACCGTATTAAAATCCCCTATTAATATCGTTTCTTTCCATTTTTCCATTAGTAAACTAAGTTTTTTAAAAAAGCTTTCTTTTTCATTAACATTGTTTGGTGCGTGTATTGTACATATGTTGATTTGTCTATCTTTATATTCTGCCGTTATGGCTAAAACTCGTCCCTTTTCATCTGCGTATATTGTCTTGACATTTTCTAAAATATCTTTTTTAATTAAAATAGCTACCCCTCCTCTTTTATTGTCTTGACTATTATGTATAAAAATACCGTTCCATTCTTTACTTAAACTGTTTGCTGTTTTATTGTCCCAGAATGTTTCTTGTATACATAATATATCTGTTTTTTCTGTTATATGTAAAAGTCTTTTAAAATTTGTATAATCTGAGAGACCCCTTGTGTTTATCGATGTTATAAAAAGGGTACTCATTAAAAACGGAAAGAATAAAAAAGATAAAATTATTTTGTTCATTGTATTATTCTAATAGTTCTTCAGTTAAAATATCGAACATACCGGTTCTTTCTAACCATTTGTCTTTTGAAGTCTCTCTTCTTTTTCTTTGTTTTTCCAGCGCACCGGCAAGATTTGGTTGAAATTTTACTTTCCTTTTAGTCCCTTCGGCTCCTTTGTTCTGTTGCTTTTTACTTCTCTCCTTTTCTGTATCTTTGTTTTCAGTCTCATTTGTATTGTCCATGTCCATTCTTTCTTCTTCCACCTCTCTTTCCGCGCAGTTGTCTGTCATAGGATCTGTTTGTTGTTCTGTGTCCATTTCTTGTATTTTTTGAGCACTGGTGTACTCATCTTTTCCTTTGTTGTCCTCCTGATTATGTAGTTTCTCCTCTTCTTCTTGCGTTGTCAATCTTTCGTTATTGCTCTCCTCTTCTGTTTTTCTGTGCTGAATGTTGTGTTCTTTTCCTTCCCCGTTCTCTTGTTCTTTTTCTTTCTCTATTTCTTCTTCATCCGTACATGTACAGCTTATTAGGGCATGGTTACAGTCTGGACATTTAATTGCTTTACAGTATTTAGCAAAATGCCCTTGCTCCATACATTCCCGACACACTAGATTTGGACAGTCTTTTATTAGGTGTCCTGTTCCTGCACACAATCTGCATAGTCTTATCTGTCCATCATGTATCACTCTGAAATATTGTAATCCCTCCGCCGTTTCAATTTTTGTGCTGTATGGTAGTGATGTTATTTCTTTGGGGAATTTAACTTTTAAAAACCGAGTCCCATCCGCTATTGTTGTTCCCGGATAAAATCTTCTCCTTATTGGTAGACTTGGTGTTACTCCCCATGCTAAAAGTTTATCTAAAATAATCTTGTCTTCCAAGTATGCCGGTAAATTTAAAAAGGATACAGTCATTTCACTGCAACAAAGTCTTCTTATGTCACATAATCTTCCTTTTATCATTAATCCATCCAGTAGTTTTAGACAATCTTCTTCAGTTTGTAGTGTCGCCTCGAATTCTTTGTTTTGTCTGTATCTGACGGCCAGCAGCTTTCCAAAACCAATCTCTTCGTTTATTGCTTTTATTATTTCGGTTGCCGTAACTTCTTGCAGGTTACTTACATCCACAATTATCGTAGCTTCTTTCTTGTATTCGTACCTTTGCTTTTGTGTGTTACTTCTTTTTTCTTTTTGGTATCCTTTCCTTCCATCGTGCATTTCTCTTGTTTCAAGATCCATTTCCTTTCTTTCGTCGTTAATCTTTTCCGTAGTCGTTTGTTCCTCGCTGTTTTCGTTATTCTTAGGTCCGTCCGCGTTCTGCTTCTTGTTTAAATCAAAGTCCTTCTCTCGTTGTCCATTGTCCGTTCCGAGTTCTTTATCCGTAGAGTAGTCCATTGTGCAAAAAGAGATGTTCTCCCCAAGTCACCAAAGTGCTGGGGAGCTTCCACTGCAGCAAAGTCTGTGTTTGTTTGGCGTATAGAGTTGTTATTAATCCAGATAATAATTGAAGAAAAATACCAAACAATGTGGGAGAGCCTTTCTCCCCCGTCTGCACCTTGTACTTCCTTCTCACTCCGTGGGCGTGGTCAGGCGTTCCCAAGGTGGTTTGGCCGTAAGCGAAAGAAGCTGGATTTAAAGGCCTGTTATAGCTAGTCAGCCAGCTATCTGAGTGCTAGCCAGCTATCTGGGCTGGAATTACATTGGAAGGCCTTTCATAGATTAGATAGATAGATAGATAGATAGATAGATAGATAGATAGATAGATAGATAGATAGATAGATAGATAGATAGATAGATAGATAGATAGATAGATAGATAGATAGATAGATAGATAGATAGATAGATAGATAGATAGATAGATAGATAGATAGATAGATAGATAGATAGATCCTTTATTATGCTAGCTAACTGCTAAATGACACTTCATGAATGGGGCTGAAACCCAAAAATAAAAAGCTTACAGCACTCAGTATTCCCAGGCAGTCTCCCATCTAGGTACTGACTGAGCCCAACCCTGCTTGGCTTCTGAGATCGGACGAGATCAGGCGTTCCCAAGGTGGTTTGGCCGTAAGCGAAAGAAGCTGGATTTAAAGGCCTGTTATAGCTAGTCAGCCAGCTATCTGAGTGCTAGCCAGCTATCTGGGCTGGAATTACATTGGAAGGCCTTTCATAGATTAGATAGATAGATAGATAGATAGATAGATAGATAGATAGATAGATAGATAGATAGATAGATAGATAGATAGATAGATAGATAGATAGATAGATAGATAGATAGATAGATAGATCCTTTATTATGCTAGCTAACTGCTAAATGACACTTCATGAATGGGGCTGAAACTCAAAAATAAAAAGCTTACAGCACTCAGTATTCCCAGGCAGTCTCCCATCTAGGTACTGACTGAGCCCAACCCTGCTTGGCTTCTGAGATCGGACGAGATCAGGCATTCCCAAGGTGGTTTGGCCGTAAGCGAAAGAAGCTGGATTTAAAGGCCTGTTATAGCTAGTCAGCCAGCTATCTGAGTGCTAGCCAGCTATCTGGGCTGGAATTACATTGGAAGGCCTTTCATAGATTAGATAGATAGATAGATAGATAGATAGATAGATAGATAGATAGATAGATAGATAGATAGATAGATAGATAGATAGATAGATAGATAGATAGATAGATAGATAGATAGATAGATAGATAGATAGATCCTTTATTATGCTAGCTAACTGCTAAATGACACTTCATGAATGGGGCTGAAACTCAAAAATAAAAAGCTTACAGCACTCAGTATTCCCAGGCAGTCTCCCATCTAGGTACTGACTGAGCCCAACCCTGCTTGGCTTCTGAGATCGGACGAGATCAGGCATTCCCAAGGTGGTTTGGCCGTAAGCGAAAGAAGCTGGATTTAAAGGCCTGTTATAGCTAGTCAGCCAGCTATCTGAGTGCTAGCCAGCTATCTGGGCTGGAATTACATTGGAAGGCCTTTCATAGATTAGATAGATAGATAGATAGATAGATAGATAGATAGATAGATAGATAGATAGATAGATAGATAGATAGATAGATAGATAGATAGATAGATAGATAGATAGATAGATAGATAGATAGATAATCTGTCTCGCGTGTGTTTTATTATGCTAGCTAACTGCTAAATGACACTTCATGAATGGGGCTGAAACCCAAAAATAAAAAGCTTACAGCACTCAGTATTCCCAGGCAGTCTCCCATCTAGGTACTGACTGAGCCCAACCCTGCTTGGCTTCTGAGATCGGACGAGATCAGGCGTTCCCAAGGTGGTTTGGCCGTAAGCGAAAGAAGCTGGATTTAAAGGCCTGTTATAGCTAGTCAGCCAGCTATCTGAGTGCTAGCCAGCTATCTGGGCTGGAATTACATTGGAAGGCCTTTCATAGATAGATAGATAGATAGATAGATAGATAGATAGATAGATAGATAGATAGATAGATAGATAGATAGATAGATAGATAGATAGATAGATAGATAGATAGATAGATAGATAGATAGATAGATAGATAGATAGATAGATAGATAGATAGATAGATAGATAGATAGATAGATAGATAGATAGATAGATAGATAGATAGATAGATAGATAGATAGATAGATAGATAGATAGATAGATAGATAGATAGATAGATAGATAGATAGATAGATAGATAGATAGATAGATAGATAGATAGATAGATAGATAGATAGATAGATAGATAGATAGATAGATAGATAGATAGATAGATAGATAGATAGATAGATAGATAGATCCTTTATTATGCTAGCTAACTGCTAAATGACACTTCATGAATGGGGCTGAAACTCAAAAATAAAAAGCTTACAGCACTCAGTATTCCCAGGCAGTCTCCCATCTAGGTACTGACTGAGCCCAACCCTGCTTGGCTTCTGAGATCGGACGAGATCAGGCATTCCCAAGGTGGTTTGGCCGTAAGCGAAAGAAGCTGGATTTAAAGGCCTGTTATAGCTAGTCAGCCAGCTATCTGAGTGCTAGCCAGCTATCTGGGCTGGAATTACATTGGAAGGCCTTTCATAGATTAGATAGATAGATAGATAGATAGATAGATAGATAGATAGATAGATAGATAGATAGATAGATAGATAGATAGATAGATAGATAGATAGATAGATAGATAGATAGATAGATAGATAGATAGATAGATAGATAGATAGATAGATAGATCCTTTATTATGCTAGCTAACTGCTAAATGACACTTCATGAATGGGGCTGAAACCCAAAAATAAAAAGCTTACAGCACTCAGTATTCCCAGGCAGTCTCCCATCTAGGTACTGACTGAGCCCAACCCTGCTTGGCTTCTGAGATCGGACGAGATCAGGCGTTCCCAAGGTGGTTTGGCCGTAAGCGAAAGAAGCTGGATTTAAAGGCCTGTTATAGCTAGTCAGCCAGCTATCTGAGTGCTAGCCAGCTATCTGGGCTGGAATTACATTGGAAGGCCTTTCATAGATAGATAGATAGATAGATAGATAGATAGATAGATAGATAGATAGATAGATAGATAGATAGATAGATAGATAGATAGATAGATAGATAGATAGATAGATAGATAGATAGATAGATAGATAGATAGATAGATAGATAGATAGATAGATAGATAGATAGATAGATAGATAGATAGATAGATAGATAGATAGATAGATAGATAGATAGATAGATAGATAGATAGATAGATAGATAGATAGATAGATAGATAGATAGATAGATAGATAGATAGATAGATAGATAGATAGATAGATAGATAGATAGATAGATAGATAGATAGATAGATAGATAGATAGATAGATAGATAGATAGATAGATAGATAGATAGATCCTTTATTATGCTAGCTAACTGCTAAATGACACTTCATGAATGGGGCTGAAACTCAAAAATAAAAAGCTTACAGCACTCAGTATTCCCAGGCAGTCTCCCATCTAGGTACTGACTGAGCCCAACCCTGCTTGGCTTCTGAGATCGGACGAGATCAGGCATTCCCAAGGTGGTTTGGCCGTAAGCGAAAGAAGCTGGATTTAAAGGCCTGTTATAGCTAGTCAGCCAGCTATCTGAGTGCTAGCCAGCTATCTGGGCTGGAATTACATTGGAAGGCCTTTCATAGATTAGATAGATAGATAGATAGATAGATAGATAGATAGATAGATAGATAGATAGATAGATAGATAGATAGATAGATAGATAGATAGATAGATAGATAGATAGATAGATAGATAGATAGATAGATAGATAGATAGATAGATAGATAGATCCTTTATTATGCTAGCTAACTGCTAAATGACACTTCATGAATGGGGCTGAAACTCAAAAATAAAAAGCTTACAGCACTCAGTATTCCCAGGCAGTCTCCCATCTAGGTACTGACTGAGCCCAACCCTGCTTGGCTTCTGAGATCGGACGAGATCAGGCATTCCCAAGGTGGTTTGGCCGTAAGCGAAAGAAGCTGGATTTAAAGGCCTGTTATAGCTAGTCAGCCAGCTATCTGAGTGCTAGCCAGCTATCTGGGCTGGAATTACATTGGAAGGCCTTTCATAGATTAGATAGATAGATAGATAGATAGATAGATAGATAGATAGATAGATAGATAGATAGATAGATAGATAGATAGATAGATAGATAGATAGATAGATAGATAGATAGATAGATAGATAGATAGATAGATAGATAGATAGATCCTTTATTATGCTAGCTAACTGCTAAATGACACTTCATGAATGGGGCTGAAACCCAAAAATAAAAAGCTTACAGCACTCAGTATTCCCAGGCAGTCTCCCATCTAGGTACTGACTGAGCCCAACCCTGCTTGGCTTCTGAGATCGGACGAGATCAGGCGTTCCCAAGGTGGTTTGGCCGTAAGCGAAAGAAGCTGGATTTAAAGGCCTGTTATAGCTAGTCAGCCAGCTATCTGAGTGCTAGCCAGCTATCTGGGCTGGAATTACATTGGAAGGCCTTTCATAGATAGATAGATAGATAGATAGATAGATAGATAGATAGATAGATAGATAGATAGATAGATAGATAGATAGATAGATAGATAGATAGATAGATAGATAGATAGATAGATAGATAGATAGATAGATAGATAGATAGATAGATAGATAGATAGATAGATAGATAGATAGATAGATAGATAGATAGATAGATAGATAGATAGATAGATAGATAGATAGATAGATAGATAGATAGATAGATAGATAGATAGATAGATAGATAGATAGATAGATAGATAGATAGATAGATAGATAGATAGATAGATAGATAGATAGATAGATAGATAGATAGATAGATAGATCCTTTATTATGCTAGCTAACTGCTAAATGACACTTCATGAATGGGGCTGAAACTCAAAAATAAAAAGCTTACAGCACTCAGTATTCCCAGGCAGTCTCCCATCTAGGTACTGACTGAGCCCAACCCTGCTTGGCTTCTGAGATCGGACGAGATCAGGCATTCCCAAGGTGGTTTGGCCGTAAGCGAAAGAAGCTGGATTTAAAGGCCTGTTATAGCTAGTCAGCCAGCTATCTGAGTGCTAGCCAGCTATCTGGGCTGGAATTACATTGGAAGGCCTTTCATAGATTAGATAGATAGATAGATAGATAGATAGATAGATAGATAGATAGATAGATAGATAGATAGATAGATAGATAGATAGATAGATAGATAGATAGATAGATAGATAGATAGATAGATAGATAGATAGATAGATAGATAGATCCTTTATTATGCTAGCTAACTGCTAAATGACACTTCATGAATGGGGCTGAAACTCAAAAATAAAAAGCTTACAGCACTCAGTATTCCCAGGCAGTCTCCCATCTAGGTACTGACTGAGCCCAACCCTGCTTGGCTTCTGAGATCGGACGAGATCAGGCATTCCCAAGGTGGTTTGGCCGTAAGCGAAAGAAGCTGGATTTAAAGGCCTGTTATAGCTAGTCAGCCAGCTATCTGAGTGCTAGCCAGCTATCTGGGCTGGAATTACATTGGAAGGCCTTTCATAGATTAGATAGATAGATAGATAGATAGATAGATAGATAGATAGATAGATAGATAGATAGATAGATAGATAGATAGATAGATAGATAGATAGATAGATAGATAGATAGATAGATAGATAGATCCTTTATTATGCTAGCTAACTGCTAAATGACACTTCATGAATGGGGCTGAAACTCAAAAATAAAAAGCTTACAGCACTCAGTATTCCCAGGCAGTCTCCCATCTAGGTACTGACTGAGCCCAACCCTGCTTGGCTTCTGAGATCGGACGAGATCAGGCATTCCCAAGGTGGTTTGGCCGTAAGCGAAAGAAGCTGGATTTAAAGGCCTGTTATAGCTAGTCAGCCAGCTATCTGAGTGCTAGCCAGCTATCTGGGCTGGAATTACATTGGAAGGCCTTTCATAGATTAGATAGATAGATAGATAGATAGATAGATAGATAGATAGATAGATAGATAGATAGATAGATAGATAGATAGATAGATAGATAGATAGATAGATAGATAGATAGATAGATAGATAGATAGATCCTTTATTATGCTAGCTAACTGCTAAATGACACTTCATGAATGGGGCTGAAACCCAAAAATAAAAAGCTTACAGCACTCAGTATTCCCAGGCAGTCTCCCATCTAGGTACTGACTGAGCCCAACCCTGCTTGGCTTCTGAGATCGGACGAGATCAGGCGTTCCCAAGGTGGTTTGGCCGTAAGCGAAAGAAGCTGGATTTAAAGGCCTGTTATAGCTAGTCAGCCAGCTATCTGAGTGCTAGCCAGCTATCTGGGCTGGAATTACATTGGAAGGCCTTTCATAGATAGATAGATAGATAGATAGATAGATAGATAGATAGATAGATAGATAGATAGATAGATAGATAGATAGATAGATAGATAGATAGATAGATAGATAGATAGATAGATAGATAGATAGATAGATAGATAGATAGATAGATAGATAGATAGATAGATAGATAGATAGATAGATAGATAGATAGATAGATAGATAGATAGATAGATAGATAGATAGATAGATAGATAGATAGATAGATAGATAGATAGATAGATAGATAGATAGATAGATAGATAGATAGATAGATAGATAGATAGATAGATAGATAGATAGATAGATAGATAGATAGATAGATAGATAGATAGATAGATAGATAGATAGATAGATAGATAGATAGATAGATAGATAGATAGATAGATAGATAGATAGATAGATAGATAGATAGATAGATAGATAGATAGATCCTTTATTATGCTAGCTAACTGCTAAATGACACTTCATGAATGGGGCTGAAACTCAAAAATAAAAAGCTTACAGCACTCAGTATTCCCAGGCAGTCTCCCATCTAGGTACTGACTGAGCCCAACCCTGCTTGGCTTCTGAGATCGGACGAGATCAGGCATTCCCAAGGTGGTTTGGCCGTAAGCGAAAGAAGCTGGATTTAAAGGCCTGTTATAGCTAGTCAGCCAGCTATCTGAGTGCTAGCCAGCTATCTGGGCTGGAATTACATTGGAAGGCCTTTCATAGATTAGATAGATAGATAGATAGATAGATAGATAGATAGATAGATAGATAGATAGATAGATAGATAGATAGATAGATAGATAGATAGATAGATAGATAGATAGATAGATAGATAGATAGATAGATAGATAGATAGATAGATAGATCCTTTATTATGCTAGCTAACTGCTAAATGACACTTCATGAATGGGGCTGAAACTCAAAAATAAAAAGCTTACAGCACTCAGTATTCCCAGGCAGTCTCCCATCTAGGTACTGACTGAGCCCAACCCTGCTTGGCTTCTGAGATCGGACGAGATCAGGCATTCCCAAGGTGGTTTGGCCGTAAGCGAAAGAAGCTGGATTTAAAGGCCTGTTATAGCTAGTCAGCCAGCTATCTGAGTGCTAGCCAGCTATCTGGGCTGGAATTACATTGGAAGGCCTTTCATAGATTAGATAGATAGATAGATAGATAGATAGATAGATAGATAGATAGATAGATAGATAGATAGATAGATAGATAGATAGATAGATAGATAGATAGATAGATAGATAGATAGATAGATAGATAGATAGATAGATAGATAGATAGATAGATAGATCCTTTATTATGCTAGCTAACTGCTAAATGACACTTCATGAATGGGGCTGAAACCCAAAAATAAAAAGCTTACAGCACTCAGTATTCCCAGGCAGTCTCCCATCTAGGTACTGACTGAGCCCAACCCTGCTTGGCTTCTGAGATCGGACGAGATCAGGCGTTCCCAAGGTGGTTTGGCCGTAAGCGAAAGAAGCTGGATTTAAAGGCCTGTTATAGCTAGTCAGCCAGCTATCTGAGTGCTAGCCAGCTATCTGGGCTGGAATTACATTGGAAGGCCTTTCATAGATAGATAGATAGATAGATAGATAGATAGATAGATAGATAGATAGATAGATAGATAGATAGATAGATAGATAGATAGATAGATAGATAGATAGATAGATAGATAGATAGATAGATAGATAGATAGATAGATAGATAGATAGATAGATAGATAGATAGATAGATAGATAGATAGATAGATAGATAGATAGATAGATAGATAGATAGATAGATAGATAGATAGATAGATAGATAGATAGATAGATAGATAGATAGATAGATAGATAGATAGATAGATAGATAGATAGATAGATAGATAGATAGATAGATAGATAGATAGATAGATAGATAGATAGATAGATAGATAGATAGATAGATAGATAGATAGATAGATAGATAGATAGATAGATAGATAGATAGATAGATAGATAGATAGATAGATAGATCCTTTATTATGCTAGCTAACTGCTAAATGACACTTCATGAATGGGGCTGAAACTCAAAAATAAAAAGCTTACAGCACTCAGTATTCCCAGGCAGTCTCCCATCTAGGTACTGACTGAGCCCAACCCTGCTTGGCTTCTGAGATCGGACGAGATCAGGCATTCCCAAGGTGGTTTGGCCGTAAGCGAAAGAAGCTGGATTTAAAGGCCTGTTATAGCTAGTCAGCCAGCTATCTGAGTGCTAGCCAGCTATCTGGGCTGGAATTACATTGGAAGGCCTTTCATAGATTAGATAGATAGATAGATAGATAGATAGATAGATAGATAGATAGATAGATAGATAGATAGATAGATAGATAGATAGATAGATAGATAGATAGATAGATAGATAGATAGATAGATAGATAGATAGATAGATAGATAGATAGATCCTTTATTATGCTAGCTAACTGCTAAATGACACTTCATGAATGGGGCTGAAACTCAAAAATAAAAAGCTTACAGCACTCAGTATTCCCAGGCAGTCTCCCATCTAGGTACTGACTGAGCCCAACCCTGCTTGGCTTCTGAGATCGGACGAGATCAGGCATTCCCAAGGTGGTTTGGCCGTAAGCGAAAGAAGCTGGATTTAAAGGCCTGTTATAGCTAGTCAGCCAGCTATCTGAGTGCTAGCCAGCTATCTGGGCTGGAATTACATTGGAAGGCCTTTCATAGATTAGATAGATAGATAGATAGATAGATAGATAGATAGATAGATAGATAGATAGATAGATAGATAGATAGATAGATAGATAGATAGATAGATAGATAGATAGATAGATAGATAGATAGATAGATAGATAGATAGATAGATAGATAGATCCTTTATTATGCTAGCTAACTGCTAAATGACACTTCATGAATGGGGCTGAAACCCAAAAATAAAAAGCTTACAGCACTCAGTATTCCCAGGCAGTCTCCCATCTAGGTACTGACTGAGCCCAACCCTGCTTGGCTTCTGAGATCGGACGAGATCAGGCGTTCCCAAGGTGGTTTGGCCGTAAGCGAAAGAAGCTGGATTTAAAGGCCTGTTATAGCTAGTCAGCCAGCTATCTGAGTGCTAGCCAGCTATCTGGGCTGGAATTACATTGGAAGGCCTTTCATAGATAGATAGATAGATAGATAGATAGATAGATAGATAGATAGATAGATAGAT
>NW_026947156.1:0-31490 GCF_030014385.1 Trichomycterus rosablanca | reverse complement strand
ACACACGCGAGACAGATACACAGGCAATTGGCAGTGTGTGTAATGTTAAAAAATAACAATAAAAAATAAAGGAACAGAACAGTAAAGTACCTGAATCGATTGAACAAGATGTGAACAGTTCGGTTGACATTCTTCTGACTTATCAGGTAGCCAAGGTTTGGTATTTTTTGGAATACGAGCTGTTGAAAAACCTGAAATCATACTAAGTGATGTGGCATGACTATTCCAAAAGATGGCAGCAGAGGATCAAAAATGAGCGGTGCCTTAGGATTCCGTCAAGCCGGGAAGTCGAGGCTTCCCAGCTTAAGAGAGAGTACGCACCGAATAGGCCCAATTTAACCCTAGTCTATTCATATGTCACTCATTAATTTGTTAATGTATACATATCATTAATTCATCAATAATTCATGATGCACTCACTATCAGTCGATGTATTAATTCATTGTTAATAAACTGGTAGTTAGGTGTTAGTATATGTTTAGTTATGTACACATGTTGTAAAGTGTTTACCGTCGTGTTCTCAGCGCGCTTGGCTCTTTAAACTTCTCTACGGTGTGTATTCTTGGTTTGCTTGTGGCAAAAAATATTACACAAACGTCCATATCCATACCCAAACATCCTCGAGGACTTCATGTTGACTGTGGCGCCCTCAGGTGTCCCTCTTGTGGTATAACCTTTTTTTCCTTATTCCTTTTTTATTTCATTAATATTACATAGGATATCGATTTATTTTGGGGGTTTCCATTTTAAATTATGTTTTAGGTCAATCAATTATATTGTATAATTTATGGTCAAGGTGGTTAAGGTAGGTCAGGGTTAGAAATATATCTATTGAGGTCGAAGTTGAATTAATTGTAGGTAGGGTGGGTTGTAGTCAGTCTAGTTTTAATCTAAATTGGGGTTAGGATGATGGGTGATTAGATTGCGGTTAAAATTCAGTTTATTTGGGGTCAGGGCTAGGATGATCAAAGATTAGGTTGTAGTAGAGCTTCAGTGTATTGAATTTAAAGTACTTGGAAATTGGGTTGAAGTTGTAATTAGGTTTATTAAGGTTAGAGTTGATATAATTATGGACTGAACTATAATTGAAATTTCATTTATTGTGATTGGGGACAGTGTAAATGAAGGTTAGGTTCTAGTTGGAAGGTTTATTAGGATTAGGGTTAGAATAATTGGGAGTTGGGTTATGGTTGAAATGGAGTTTATTGTGGTTGGGGTTGGAATAATTGGGAATTGGGTTGAAATTAGGTTTATTAAGCTTAGGGTTAGAGTAATTAGGGGTTGGGTTATGGTAAATAATTGGGGTAAGGTCATCGTTGAGATGAGTCTATTGAGGTTGGGGTTAGAGTAATTAGGGATTAGGTTATGGTTAAGATTAGGCTTATTGAGGTTGGGGTTGGAATAATTAGGAATGAGGTTATGGTTAAGATTAGGTTTATTGAGGTTGGGGTTAGAGTAATTAGGGATTAGGTGATGGTTAAGATTAGGTTTATTGAGGTTGGGGTTAGAGTAATTAGGGATTAGGTGATGGTTAAGATTAGGTTTATTGAGGTTGGGGTTAGAGTAATTAGGGATTAGGTTATGGTTAAGATTAGGCTTATTGAGGTTGGGGTTGGAATAATTAGGAATGAGGTTATGGTTAAGATTAGGTTTATTGAGGTTGGGGTTAGAGTAATTAGGGATTAGGTGATGGTTAAGATTAGGTTTATTGAGGTTGGGGTTAGAGTAATTAGGGATTAGGTGATGGTTAAGATTAAGGAAACGTGGAACATAAAGGACAAGAGAACTGTCTGCAGCTACATAAACAGGCCCTAATTCAAACTTGGATCGATTTCTCAGCTCCTAAAGCTTGCTACAGAGATGTAGCCATGATTGGTTACAAGGGTTACAAGCTGTGCAATTATGCAGAAAATGTGCCCTTTCATTTGGGTTTCTTAATTTCATGTGGGGTTAGATGCAGTTCCTAACCTAAACAGCAGGTGCCAGCTTTCAGTAAGTCTGGGGTTAGCTTGGGGTTAGATGCAGTTCCTAACCTAAACAGCAGGTGCCAGCTTTCAGTAAGTCTGGGGTTAGCTTGGGGTTAGATGCAGTTCCTAACCTAAACAGCAGGTGCCAGCTTTCAGTAAGTCTGGGGTTAGCTTGGGTTAGATGCAGTTCCTAACCTAAACAGCAGGTGCCAGCTTTCAGTAAGTCTGGGGTTAGCTTGGGGTTAGATGCAGTTCCTAACCTAAACAGCAGGTGCCAGCTTTCAGTAAGTCTGGGGTTAGCTTGGGGTTAGGCCTTGGATTGGGGGCGTGGTTAGGGTTTTGCTCATAGGTTAAGAGTTAAAACCAGAGGCGGCATTCAAATTAGTGGCATTGAAATGAGACGTATGCTAATCTTTGCTCTCCTATTGGCTGGAGGTAGCAGTATGCAAATGTCTGCTCTCCTATTGGCCGTATGCAAATGTTTGGAATCCCATTGGTTGAAACTCAAACATGTCCTTTTTGCTGGTTTGTAATGTCAATGATGTGTGTTGTATTGTACCACAGGGACTTTTATTTCCTTGGGGATCAGTAAAGCATCCATCAATCCATGTGTATGTCTAACTATTTGCCTACCTTTTATTTATTTATTTCAGCAGGACATGATCCGAGTCAGACTTGGAGCAGAAGATCCGTCCGTGGCCGAGGTGGGCAGCACACGACCCACACATCCACGAGACCACGAACCTATGACACACAACACACACACAAAAAAAACAAAACAAAACATATGATAAGCACAAAAATGCAATAATCGTTCAAGAACACGAATGGTAACCCCTGGTATCAGAATGAGATTCATGGGCCGAGTACGTGGACACACACACACACACACACACACACAGACACAGACACAGACACACACACACACACACACACACACACACACACACACACACAGGCAATTGGCAGTGTGTGTAATGTTAAAAAATAACAATAAAAAATAAAGGAACAGAACAGTAAAGTACCTGAATCGATTGAACAAGATGTGAACAGTTCGGTTGACATTCTTCTGACTTATCAGGTAGCCAAGGTTTGGTATTTTTTGGAATACGAGCTGTTGAAAAACCTGAAATCATACTAAGTGATGTGGCATGACTATTCCAAAAGATGGCAGCAGAGGATCAAAAATGAGCGGTGCCTTAGGATTCCGTCAAGCCGGGAAGTCGAGGCTTCCCAGCTTAAGAGAGAGTACGCACCGAATAGGCCCAATTTAACCCTAGTCTATTCATATGTCACTCATTAATTTGTTAATGTATACATATCATTAATTCATCAATAATTCATGATGCACTCACTATCAGTCGATGTATTAATTCATTGTTAATAAACTGGTAGTTAGGTGTTAGTATATGTTTAGTTATGTACACATGTTGTAAAGTGTTTACCGTCGTGTTCTCAGCGCGCTTGGCTCTTTAAACTTCTCTACGGTGTGTATTCTTGGTTTGCTTGTGGCAAAAAATATTACACAAACGTCCATATCCATACCCAAACATCCTCGAGGACTTCATGTTGACTGTGGCGCCCTCAGGTGTCCCTCTTGTGGTATAACCTTTTTTTCCTTATTCCTTTTTTATTTCATTAATATTACATAGGATATCGATTTATTTTGGGGGTTTCCATTTTAAATTATGTTTTAGGTCAATCAATTATATTGTATAATTTATGGTCAAGGTGGTTAAGGTAGGTCAGGGTTAGAAATATATCTATTGAGGTCGAAGTTGAATTAATTGTAGGTAGGGTGGGTTGTAGTCAGTCTAGTTTTAATCTAAATTGGGGTTAGGATGATGGGTGATTAGATTGCGGTTAAAATTCAGTTTATTTGGGGTCAGGGCTAGGATGATCAAAGATTAGGTTGTAGTAGAGCTTCAGTGTATTGAATTTAAAGTACTTGGAAATTGGGTTGAAGTTGTAATTAGGTTTATTAAGGTTAGAGTTGATATAATTATGGACTGAACTATAATTGAAATTTCATTTATTGTGATTGGGGACAGTGTAAATGAAGGTTAGGTTCTAGTTGGAAGGTTTATTAGGATTAGGGTTAGAATAATTGGGAGTTGGGTTATGGTTGAAATGGAGTTTATTGTGGTTGGGGTTGGAATAATTGGGAATTGGGTTGAAATTAGGTTTATTAAGCTTAGGGTTAGAGTAATTAGGGGTTGGGTTATGGTAAATAATTGGGGTAAGGTCATCGTTGAGATGAGTCTATTGAGGTTGGGGTTAGAGTAATTAGGGATTAGGTTATGGTTAAGATTAGGCTTATTGAGGTTGGGGTTGGAATAATTAGGAATGAGGTTATGGTTAAGATTAGGTTTATTGAGGTTGGGGTTAGAGTAATTAGGGATTAGGTGATGGTTAAGATTAGGTTTATTGAGGTTGGGGTTAGAGTAATTAGGGATTAGGTGATGGTTAAGATTAGGTTTATTGAGGTTGGGGTTAGAGTAATTAGGGATTAGGTTATGGTTAAGATTAGGCTTATTGAGGTTGGGGTTGGAATAATTAGGAATGAGGTTATGGTTAAGATTAGGTTTATTGAGGTTGGGGTTAGAGTAATTAGGGATTAGGTGATGGTTAAGATTAGGTTTATTGAGGTTGGGGTTAGAGTAATTAGGGATTAGGTGATGGTTAAGATTAAGGAAACGTGGAACATAAAGGACAAGAGAACTGTCTGCAGCTACATAAACAGGCCCTAATTCAAACTTGGATCGATTTCTCAGCTCCTAAAGCTTGCTACAGAGATGTAGCCATGATTGGTTACAAGGGTTACAAGCTGTGCAATTATGCAGAAAATGTGCCCTTTCATTTGGGTTTCTTAATTTCATGTGGGGTTAGATGCAGTTCCTAACCTAAACAGCAGGTGCCAGCTTTCAGTAAGTCTGGGGTTAGCTTGGGGTTAGATGCAGTTCCTAACCTAAACAGCAGGTGCCAGCTTTCAGTAAGTCTGGGGTTAGCTTGGGGTTAGATGCAGTTCCTAACCTAAACAGCAGGTGCCAGCTTTCAGTAAGTCTGGGGTTAGCTTGGGGTTAGATGCAGTTCCTAACCTAAACAGCAGGTGCCAGCTTTCAGTAAGTCTGGGGTTAGCTTGGGGTTAGATGCAGTTCCTAACCTAAACAGCAGGTGCCACCTTGCAGTAAGTCTGGGGTTAGCTTGGGGTTAGGCCTTGGATTGGGGGCGTGGTTAGGGTTTTGCTCATAGGTTAAGAGTTAAAACCAGAGGCGGCATTCAAATTAGTGGCATTGAAATGAGACGTATGCTAATCTTTGCTCTCCTATTGGCTGGAGGTAGCAGTATGCAAATGTCTGCTCTCCTATTGGCCGTATGCAAATGTTTGGAATCCCATTGGTTGAAACTCAAACATGTCCTTTTTGCTGGTTTGTAATGTCAATGATGTGTGTTGTATTGTACCACAGGGACTTTTATTTCCTTGGGGATCAGTAAAGCATCCATCAATCCATGTGTATGTCTAACTATTTGCCTACCTTTTATTTATTTATTTCAGCAGGACATGATCCGAGTCAGACTTGGAGCAGAAGATCCGTCCGTGGCCGAGGTGGGCAGCACACGACCCACACATCCACGAGACCACGAACCTATGACACACAACACACACACAAAAAAAACAAAACAAAACATATGATAAGCACAAAAATGCAATAATCGTTCAAGAACACGAATGGTAACCCCTGGTATCAGAATGAGATTCATGGGCCGAGTACGTGGACACACACACACACACACACACACACAGACACAGACACAGACACACACACACACACACACACACACACACACACACACACACAGGCAATTGGCAGTGTGTGTAATGTTAAAAAATAACAATAAAAAATAAAGGAACAGAACAGTAAAGTACCTGAATCGATTGAACAAGATGTGAACAGTTCGGTTGACATTCTTCTGACTTATCAGGTAGCCAAGGTTTGGTATTTTTTGGAATACGAGCTGTTGAAAAACCTGAAATCATACTAAGTGATGTGGCATGACTATTCCAAAAGATGGCAGCAGAGGATCAAAAATGAGCGGTGCCTTAGGATTCCGTCAAGCCGGGAAGTCGAGGCTTCCCAGCTTAAGAGAGAGTACGCACCGAATAGGCCCAATTTAACCCTAGTCTATTCATATGTCACTCATTAATTTGTTAATGTATACATATCATTAATTCATCAATAATTCATGATGCACTCACTATCAGTCGATGTATTAATTCATTGTTAATAAACTGGTAGTTAGGTGTTAGTATATGTTTAGTTATGTACACATGTTGTAAAGTGTTTACCGTCGTGTTCTCAGCGCGCTTGGCTCTTTAAACTTCTCTACGGTGTGTATTCTTGGTTTGCTTGTGGCAAAAAATATTACACAAACGTCCATATCCATACCCAAACATCCTCGAGGACTTCATGTTGACTGTGGCGCCCTCAGGTGTCCCTCTTGTGGTATAACCTTTTTTTCCTTATTCCTTTTTTATTTCATTAATATTACATAGGATATCGATTTATTTTGGGGGTTTCCATTTTAAATTATGTTTTAGGTCAATCAATTATATTGTATAATTTATGGTCAAGGTGGTTAAGGTAGGTCAGGGTTAGAAATATATCTATTGAGGTCGAAGTTGAATTAATTGTAGGTAGGGTGGGTTGTAGTCAGTCTAGTTTTAATCTAAATTGGGGTTAGGATGATGGGTGATTAGATTGCGGTTAAAATTCAGTTTATTTGGGGTCAGGGCTAGGATGATCAAAGATTAGGTTGTAGTAGAGCTTCAGTGTATTGAATTTAAAGTACTTGGAAATTGGGTTGAAGTTGTAATTAGGTTTATTAAGGTTAGAGTTGATATAATTATGGACTGAACTATAATTGAAATTTCATTTATTGTGATTGGGGACAGTGTAAATGAAGGTTAGGTTCTAGTTGGAAGGTTTATTAGGATTAGGGTTAGAATAATTGGGAGTTGGGTTATGGTTGAAATGGAGTTTATTGTGGTTGGGGTTGGAATAATTGGGAATTGGGTTGAAATTAGGTTTATTAAGCTTAGGGTTAGAGTAATTAGGGGTTGGGTTATGGTAAATAATTGGGGTAAGGTCATCGTTGAGATGAGTCTATTGAGGTTGGGGTTAGAGTAATTAGGGATTAGGTTATGGTTAAGATTAGGCTTATTGAGGTTGGGGTTGGAATAATTAGGAATGAGGTTATGGTTAAGATTAGGTTTATTGAGGTTGGGGTTAGAGTAATTAGGGATTAGGTGATGGTTAAGATTAGGTTTATTGAGGTTGGGGTTAGAGTAATTAGGGATTAGGTGATGGTTAAGATTAGGTTTATTGAGGTTGGGGTTAGAGTAATTAGGGATTAGGTTATGGTTAGGGTTAGGGTTAGGGTTAGGGTTATGGTTATGGTTATGGTTAGGGTTAGGGTTAGGGTTAGGGTTAGGGTTAGGGTTAGGGTTAGGGTTAGGGTTATGGTTAGGGTTAGGGTTAGGGTTAGGGTTATGGTTATGGTTATGGTTATGGTTAGGGTTAGGGTTAGGGTTAGGGTTAGGGTTAGGGTTAGGGTTAGGTTAAGAGTTAAAACCAGAGGCGGCATTCAAATTAGTGGCATTGAAATGAGACGTATGCTAATCTTTGCTCTCCTATTGGCTGGAGGTAGCAGTATGCAAATGTCTGCTCTCCTATTGGCCGTATGCAAATGTTTGGAATCCCATTGGTTGAAACTCAAACATGTCCTTTTTGCTGGTTTGTAATGTCAATGATGTGTGTTGTATTGTACCACAGGGACTTTTATTTCCTTGGGGATCAGTAAAGCATCCATCAATCCATGTGTATGTCTAACTATTTGCCTACCTTTTATTTATTTATTTCAGCAGGACATGATCCGAGTCAGACTTGGAGCAGAAGATCCGTCCGTGGCCGAGGTGGGCAGCACACGACCCACACATCCACGAGACCACGAACCTATGACACACAACACACACACAAAAAAAACAAAACAAAACATATGATAAGCACAAAAATGCAATAATCGTTCAAGAACACGAATGGTAACCCCTGGTATCAGAATGAGATTCATGGGCCGAGTACGTGGACACACACACACACACACACACACACAGACACAGACACAGACACACACACACACACACACACACACACACACACACACAGGCAATTGGCAGTGTGTGTAATGTTAAAAAATAACAATAAAAAATAAAGGAACAGAACAGTAAAGTACCTGAATCGATTGAACAAGATGTGAACAGTTCGGTTGACATTCTTCTGACTTATCAGGTAGCCAAGGTTTGGTATTTTTTGGAATACGAGCTGTTGAAAAACCTGAAATCATACTAAGTGATGTGGCATGACTATTCCAAAAGATGGCAGCAGAGGATCAAAAATGAGCGGTGCCTTAGGATTCCGTCAAGCCGGGAAGTCGAGGCTTCCCAGCTTAAGAGAGAGTACGCACCGAATAGGCCCAATTTAACCCTAGTCTATTCATATGTCACTCATTAATTTGTTAATGTATACATATCATTAATTCATCAATAATTCATGATGCACTCACTATCAGTCGATGTATTAATTCATTGTTAATAAACTGGTAGTTAGGTGTTAGTATATGTTTAGTTATGTACACATGTTGTAAAGTGTTTACCGTCGTGTTCTCAGCGCGCTTGGCTCTTTAAACTTCTCTACGGTGTGTATTCTTGGTTTGCTTGTGGCAAAAAATATTACACAAACGTCCATATCCATACCCAAACATCCTCGAGGACTTCATGTTGACTGTGGCGCCCTCAGGTGTCCCTCTTGTGGTATAACCTTTTTTTCCTTATTCCTTTTTTATTTCATTAATATTACATAGGATATCGATTGATTTTGGGGGTTTCCATTTTAAATTATGTTTTAGGTCAATCAATTATATTGTATAATTTATGGTCAAGGTGGTTAAGGTAGGTCAGGGTTAGAAATATATCTATTGAGGTCGAAGTTGAATTAATTGTAGGTAGGGTGGGTTGTAGTCAGTCTAGTTTTAATCTAAATTGGGGTTAGGATGATGGGTGATTAGATTGCGGTTAAAATTCAGTTTATTTGGGGTCAGGGCTAGGATGATCAAAGATTAGGTTGTAGTAGAGCTTCAGTGTATTGAATTTAAAGTACTTGGAAATTGGGTTGAAGTTGTAATTAGGTTTATTAAGGTTAGAGTTGATATAATTATGGACTGAACTATAATTGAAATTTCATTTATTGTGATTGGGGACAGTGTAAATGAAGGTTAGGTTCTAGTTGGAAGGTTTATTAGGATTAGGGTTAGAATAATTGGGAGTTGGGTTATGGTTGAAATGGAGTTTATTGTGGTTGGGGTTGGAATAATTGGGAATTGGGTTGAAATTAGGTTTATTAAGCTTAGGGTTAGAGTAATTAGGGGTTGGGTTATGGTAAATAATTGGGGTAAGGTCATCGTTGAGATGAGTCTATTGAGGTTGGGGTTAGAGTAATTAGGGATTAGGTTATGGTTAAGATTAGGCTTATTGAGGTTGGGGTTGGAATAATTAGGAATGAGGTTATGGTTAAGATTAGGTTTATTGAGGTTGGGGTTAGAGTAATTAGGGATTAGGTGATGGTTAAGATTAGGTTTATTGAGGTTGGGGTTAGAGTAATTAGGGATTAGGTGATGGTTAAGATTAGGTTTATTGAGGTTGGGGTTAGAGTAATTAGGGATTAGGTTATGGTTAAGATTAGGCTTATTGAGGTTGGGGTTGGAATAATTAGGAATGAGGTTATGGTTAAGATTAGGTTTATTGAGGTTGGGGTTAGAGTAATTAGGGATTAGGTGATGGTTAAGATTAGGTTTATTGAGGTTGGGGTTAGAGTAATTAGGGATTAGGTGATGGTTAAGATTAAGGAAACGTGGAACAAAAAGGACAAGAGAACTGTCTGCAGCTACATAAACAGGCCCTAATTCAAACTTGGATCGATTTCTCAGCTCCTAAAGCTTGCTACAGAGATGTAGCCATGATTGGTTACAAGGGTTACAAGCTGTGCAATTATGCAGAAAATGTGCCCTTTCATTTGGGTTTCTTAATTTCATGTGGGGTTAGATGCAGTTCCTAACCTAAACAGCAGGTGCCAGCTTTCAGTAAGTCTGGGGTTAGCTTGGGGTTAGATGCAGTTCCTAACCTAAACAGCAGGTGCCAGCTTTCAGTAAGTCTGGGGTTAGCTTGGGGTTAGATGCAGTTCCTAACCTAAACAGCAGGTGCCAGCTTTCAGTAAGTCTGGGGTTAGCTTGGGGTTAGATGCAGTTCCTAACCTAAACAGCAGGTGCCAGCTTTCAGTAAGTCTGGGGTTAGCTTGGGGTTAGATGCAGTTCCTAACCTAAACAGCAGGTGCCAGCTTTCAGTAAGTCTGGGGTTAGCTTGGGGTTAGGCCTTGGATTGGGGGCGTGGTTAGGGTTTTGCTCATAGGTTAAGAGTTAAAACCAGAGGCGGCATTCAAATTAGTGGCATTGAAATGAGACGTATGCTAATCTTTGCTCTCCTATTGGCTGGAGGTAGCAGTATGCAAATGTCTGCTCTCCTATTGGCCGTATGCAAATGTTTGGAATCCCATTGGTTGAAACTCAAACATGTCCTTTTTGCTGGTTTGTAATGTCAATGATGTGTGTTGTATTGTACCACAGGGACTTTTATTTCCTTGGGGATCAGTAAAGCATCCATCAATCCATGTGTATGTCTAACTATTTGCCTACCTTTTATTTATTTATTTCAGCAGGACATGATCCGAGTCAGACTTGGAGCAGAAGATCCGTCCGTGGCCGAGGTGGGCAGCACACGACCCACACATCCACGAGACCACGAACCTATGACACACAACACACACACAAAAAAAAAAAAAAAAAACATATGATAAGCACAAAAATGCAATAATCGTTCAAGAACACGAATGGTAACCCCTGGTATCAGAATGAGATTCATGGGCCGAGTACGTGGACACACACACACACACACACACACACAGACACAGACACAGACACACACACACACACACACACACACACACACACACACACACACAGGCAATTGGCAGTGTGTGTAATGTTAAAAAATAACAATAAAAAATAAAGGAACAGAACAGTAAAGTACCTGAATCGATTGAACAAGATGTGAACAGTTCGGTTGACATTCTTCTGACTTATCAGGTAGCCAAGGTTTGGTATTTTTTGGAATACGAGCTGTTGAAAAACCTGAAATCATACTAAGTGATGTGGCATGACTATTCCAAAAGATGGCAGCAGAGGATCAAAAATGAGCGGTGCCTTAGGATTCCGTCAAGCCGGGAAGTCGAGGCTTCCCAGCTTAAGAGAGAGTACGCACCGAATAGGCCCAATTTAACCCTAGTCTATTCATATGTCACTCATTAATTTGTTAATGTATACATATCATTAATTCATCAATAATTCATGATGCACTCACTATCAGTCGATGTATTAATTCATTGTTAATAAACTGGTAGTTAGGTGTTAGTATATGTTTAGTTATGTACACATGTTGTAAAGTGTTTACCGTCGTGTTCTCAGCGCGCTTGGCTCTTTAAACTTCTCTACGGTGTGTATTCTTGGTTTGCTTGTGGCAAAAAATATTACACAAACGTCCATATCCATACCCAAACATCCTCGAGGACTTCATGTTGACTGTGGCGCCCTCAGGTGTCCCTCTTGTGGTATAACCTTTTTTTCCTTATTCCTTTTTTATTTCATTAATATTACATAGGATATCGATTTATTTTGGGGGTTTCCATTTTAAATTATGTTTTAGGTCAATCAATTATATTGTATAATTTATGGTCAAGGTGGTTAAGGTAGGTCAGGGTTAGAAATATATCTATTGAGGTCGAAGTTGAATTAATTGTAGGTAGGGTGGGTTGTAGTCAGTCTAGTTTTAATCTAAATTGGGGTTAGGATGATGGGTGATTAGATTGCGGTTAAAATTCAGTTTATTTGGGGTCAGGGCTAGGATGATCAAAGATTAGGTTGTAGTAGAGCTTCAGTGTATTGAATTTAAAGTACTTGGAAATTGGGTTGAAGTTGTAATTAGGTTTATTAAGGTTAGAGTTGATATAATTATGGACTGAACTATAATTGAAATTTCATTTATTGTGATTGGGGACAGTGTAAATGAAGGTTAGGTTCTAGTTGGAAGGTTTATTAGGATTAGGGTTAGAATAATTGGGAGTTGGGTTATGGTTGAAATGGAGTTTATTGTGGTTGGGGTTGGAATAATTGGGAATTGGGTTGAAATTAGGTTTATTAAGCTTAGGGTTAGAGTAATTAGGGGTTGGGTTATGGTAAATAATTGGGGTAAGGTCATCGTTGAGATGAGTCTATTGAGGTTGGGGTTAGAGTAATTAGGGATTAGGTTATGGTTAAGATTAGGCTTATTGAGGTTGGGGTTGGAATAATTAGGAATGAGGTTATGGTTAAGATTAGGTTTATTGAGGTTGGGGTTAGAGTAATTAGGGATTAGGTGATGGTTAAGATTAGGTTTATTGAGGTTGGGGTTAGAGTAATTAGGGATTAGGTGATGGTTAAGATTAGGTTTATTGAGGTTGGGGTTAGAGTAATTAGGGATTAGGTTATGGTTAAGATTAGGCTTATTGAGGTTGGGGTTGGAATAATTAGGAATGAGGTTATGGTTAAGATTAGGTTTATTGAGGTTGGGGTTAGAGTAATTAGGGATTAGGTGATGGTTAAGATTAGGTTTATTGAGGTTGGGGTTAGAGTAATTAGGGATTAGGTGATGGTTAAGATTAAGGAAACGTGGAACATAAAGGACAAGAGAACTGTCTGCAGCTACATAAACAGGCCCTAATTCAAACTTGGATCGATTTCTCAGCTCCTAAAGCTTGCTACAGAGATGTAGCCATGATTGGTTACAAGGGTTACAAGCTGTGCAATTATGCAGAAAATGTGCCCTTTCATTTGGGTTTCTTAATTTCATGTGGGGTTAGATGCAGTTCCTAACCTAAACAGCAGGTGCCAGCTTTCAGTAAGTCTGGGGTTAGCTTGGGGTTAGATGCAGTTCCTAACCTAAACAGCAGGTGCCAGCTTTCAGTAAGTCTGGGGTTAGCTTGGGGTTAGATGCAGTTCCTAACCTAAACAGCAGGTGCCAGCTTTCAGTAAGTCTGGGGTTAGCTTGGGGTTAGATGCAGTTCCTAACCTAAACAGCAGGTGCCAGCTTTCAGTAAGTCTGGGGTTAGCTTGGGGTTAGATGCAGTTCCTAACCTAAACAGCAGGTGCCAGCTTTCAGTAAGTCTGGGGTTAGCTTGGGGTTAGGCCTTGGATTGGGGGCGTGGTTAGGGTTTTGCTCATAGGTTAAGAGTTAAAACCAGAGGCGGCATTCAAATTAGTGGCATTGAAATGAGACGTATGCTAATCTTTGCTCTCCTATTGGCTGGAGGTAGCAGTATGCAAATGTCTGCTCTCCTATTGGCCGTATGCAAATGTTTGGAATCCCATTGGTTGAAACTCAAACATGTCCTTTTTGCTGGTTTGTAATGTCAATGATGTGTGTTGTATTGTACCACAGGGACTTTTATTTCCTTGGGGATCAGTAAAGCATCCATCAATCCATGTGTATGTCTAACTATTTGCCTACCTTTTATTTATTTATTTCAGCAGGACATGATCCGAGTCAGACTTGGAGCAGAAGATCCGTCCGTGGCCGAGGTGGGCAGCACACGACCCACACATCCACGAGACCACGAACCTATGACACACAACACACACACAAAAAAAACAAAACAAAACATATGATAAGCACAAAAATGCAATAATCGTTCAAGAACACGAATGGTAACCCCTGGTATCAGAATGAGATTCATGGGCCGAGTACGTGGACACACACACACACACACACACACACAGACACAGACACAGACACACACACACACACACACACACACACACAGGCAATTGGCAGTGTGTGTAATGTTAAAAAATAACAATAAAAAATAAAGGAACAGAACAGTAAAGTACCTGAATCGATTGAACAAGATGTGAACAGTTCGGTTGACATTCTTCTGACTTATCAGGTAGCCAAGGTTTGGTATTTTTTGGAATACGAGCTGTTGAAAAACCTGAAATCATACTAAGTGATGTGGCATGACTATTCCAAAAGATGGCAGCAGAGGATCAAAAATGAGCGGTGCCTTAGGATTCCGTCAAGCCGGGAAGTCGAGGCTTCCCAGCTTAAGAGAGAGTACGCACCGAATAGGCCCAATTTAACCCTAGTCTATTCATATGTCACTCATTAATTTGTTAATGTATACATATCATTAATTCATCAATAATTCATGATGCACTCACTATCAGTCGATGTATTAATTCATTGTTAATAAACTGGTAGTTAGGTGTTAGTATATGTTTAGTTATGTACACATGTTGTAAAGTGTTTACCGTCGTGTTCTCAGCGCGCTTGGCTCTTTAAACTTCTCTACGGTGTGTATTCTTGGTTTGCTTGTGGCAAAAAATATTACACAAACGTCCATATCCATACCCAAACATCCTCGAGGACTTCATGTTGACTGTGGCGCCCTCAGGTGTCCCTCTTGTGGTATAACCTTTTTTTCCTTATTCCTTTTTTATTTCATTAATATTACATAGGATATCGATTGATTTTGGGGGTTTCCATTTTAAATTATGTTTTAGGTCAATCAATTATATTGTATAATTTATGGTCAAGGTGGTTAAGGTAGGTCAGGGTTAGAAATATATCTATTGAGGTCGAAGTTGAATTAATTGTAGGTAGGGTGGGTTGTAGTCAGTCTAGTTTTAATCTAAATTGGGGTTAGGATGATGGGTGATTAGATTGCGGTTAAAATTCAGTTTATTTGGGGTCAGGGCTAGGATGATCAAAGATTAGGTTGTAGTAGAGCTTCAGTGTATTGAATTTAAAGTACTTGGAAATTGGGTTGAAGTTGTAATTAGGTTTATTAAGGTTAGAGTTGATATAATTATGGACTGAACTATAATTGAAATTTCATTTATTGTGATTGGGGACAGTGTAAATGAAGGTTAGGTTCTAGTTGGAAGGTTTATTAGGATTAGGGTTAGAATAATTGGGAGTTGGGTTATGGTTGAAATGGAGTTTATTGTGGTTGGGGTTGGAATAATTGGGAATTGGGTTGAAATTAGGTTTATTAAGCTTAGGGTTAGAGTAATTAGGGGTTGGGTCATGGTAAATAATTGGGGTAAGGTCATCGTTGAGATGAGTCTATTGAGGTTGGGGTTAGAGTAATTAGGGATTCGGTTATGGTTAAGATTAGGCTTATTGAGGTTGGGGTTGGAATAATTAGGAATGAGGTTATGGTTAAGATTAGGTTTATTGAGGTTGGGGTTAGAGTAATTAGGGATTAGGTGATGGTTAAGATTAGGTTTATTGAGGTTGGGGTTAGAGTAATTAGGGATTAGGTGATGGTTAAGATTAAGGAAACGTGGAACATAAAGGACAAGAGAACTGTCTGCAGCTACATAAACAGGCCCTAATTCAAACTTGGATCGATTTCTCAGCTCCTAAAGCTTGCTACAGAGATGTAGCCATGATTGGTTACAAGGGTTACAAGCTGTGCAATTATGCAGAAAATGTGCCCTTTCATTTGGGTTTCTTAATTTCATGTGGGGTTAGATGCAGTTCCTAACCTAAACAGCAGGTGCCAGCTTTCAGTAAGTCTGGGGTTAGCTTGGGGTTAGATGCAGTTCCTAACCTAAACAGCAGGTGCCACCTTGCAGTAAGTCTGGGGTTAGCTTGGGGTTAGATGCAGTTCCTAACCTAAACAGCAGGTGCCAGCTTTCAGTAAGTCTGGGGTTAGCTTGGGGTTAGATGCAGTTCCTAACCTAAACAGCAGGTGCCAGCTTTCAGTAAGTCTGGGGTTAGCTTGGGGTTAGATGCAGTTCCTAACCTAAACAGCAGGTGCCACCTTGCAGTAAGTCTGGGGTTAGCTTGGGGTTTGTTTTGTAATGAGGTACAAAAATCGGTTGACATTCTTCTGACTTAAAGATTGGAGCCCAGTAAAAGTAATTAGGCAGTGGGGGTACAAAAAAAGATAGCTGGTGTCGTTGGGGGGGTACGAGGTGGTTCATTCTACCTTGAAAGTCCTACAAACTGGTGCTGTATGACTTCTAAAAGTACATGAGGACGTTGTAACCGAAAACGTCCAGTAGATGGCAGCAGAGGGTTAAAAACGAGCGGTGCGTTTCCAGCTGTGAGCAGGGAGAAGTGGTCGGCTTGAAATGTAGTGTTTCCAATGCAAAGTGAAAGAGCTTTCCAAAATCTGTTCATAAAGTGTGTAAATAATTTCATGTAAAAAGCTCAATCCAGACAAACACAACATACAATGATATTATGTTCATGAAGGATATTCAGAGCTGGTGTCCGAACCCACTGGGATAGACGCCGATTGACTTTTAATTCATTCAAAATGGGATTTCTCAGCTCTTGAGGCTGCTACAGCATAGATGTAGCAACGATTGGTCAGAAGAACAAACTTCAAGCTGTGCACTAACACTGGAAAATGTGCCGTTTCATCGGGTTTCTTATTTCCTTTTCTTAATGTCGATGCAGTTCCGAACATGCCCTGCAGAGGTCAGATCCTTAAGCCGGGAAGCAGCGACCATATGGTGCAAGGTTCCCGGATTAAGAGAATGCGGCCGATCTGACCCTAGTCTACACTCAGTCAAATAATCGGGAAAATTCGAAGAAACGTCGTAGGACCTCCAAAATCGCACAGGGCGTGCAGGTCCAACCTACCAGCGACATATCGGAGCCCCGCGGTCCCGCGTGGAAAGACGGCCGAGATACGGGCCCCCGACGCGTACGCGAGTAGGCCCAAAAAACCACGTTTCGGGGTCCCGCGGCGGAACCGTAGGACGTAGGCGCACCGAAACCGAGCACGTCGGAGGGGGCCCGGCCACGAGCGACATATCGGAGCCCCGTCACCGTGGTCCGAAAGGCGGCCGAGACACGGGCCCCGACGCGTACGCGAGTAGTCGTCAGGCCCCAGACGACGTGCGGAGGTCCCGCGAGGGAACCGGATGTCGTAGGCCCACCGGACCAGAGTACGACGGACCGCGCGTAGGCACGAGCGACATATCGGAGCCCCGTGACCCTGGTCCTAAAGGCGTCCGAGATACGGGAATAATTGGGAATTGGGTTGAAATTAGGTTTATTAAGCTTAGGGTTAGAGTAATTAGGGGTTGGGTTATGGTAAATAATTGGGGTAAGGTCATCGTTGAGATGAGTCTATTGAGGTTGGGGTTAGAATAATTAGGGATTAGGTTATGGTTAAGATTAGGCTTATTGAGGTTGGGGTTGGAATAATTAGAAATGAGGTTATGGTTAAGATTAGGTTTATTGAGGTTGGGGTTAGAGTAATTAGGGATTAGGTGATGGTTAAGATTAGGTTTATTGAGGTTGGGGTTAGAGTAATTAGGGATTAGGTGATGGTTAAGATTAGGTTATGGTTAAGATTAGGTTTATTGAGGTTGGGGTTAGAGTAATTAGGGATTAGGTAATGGTTAAGATTAGGTTTATTGAGGTTGGGGTTAGAGTAATTAGGGATTAGGTTATGGTTAAGATTAGGCTTATTGAGGTTGGGGTTGGAATAATTAGGAATGAGGTTATGGTTAAGATTAGGTTTATTGAGGTTGGGGTTAGAGTAATTAGGGATTAGGTAATGGTTAAGATTAGGTTTATTGAGGTTGGGGTTAGAGTAATTAGGGATTAGGTAATGGTTAAGATTAGGTTTATTGAGGTTGGGGTTAGAATAATTAGGGATTAGGTAATGGTTAAGATTAGGTTTATTGAGGTTGGGGTTAGAATAATTAGGGATTAGGTTATGGTTAAAATTAAGGAAACGTGGAACATAAAGGACAAGAGAACTGTCTGCAGCTACATAAACAGGCCCTAATTCAAACTTGGATCGATTTCTCAGCTCCTAAAGCTTGCTACAGAGATGTAGCCATGATTGGTTACAAGGGTTACAAGCTGTGCAATTATGCAGAAAATGTGCCCTTTCATTTGGGTTTCTTAATTTCATGTGGGGTTAGATGCAGTTCCTAACCTAAACAGCAGGTGCCAGCTTTCAGTAAGTCTGGGGTTAGCTTGGGGTTAGATGCAGTTCCTAACCTAAACAGCAGGTGCCACCTTGCAGTAAGTCTGGGGTTAGCTTGGGGTTAGGCCTTGGATTGGGGGCGTGGTTAGGGTTTTGCTCATAGGGTTAAGAGTTAAAACCAGAGGCGGCATTCAAATTAGTGGCATTGAAATGAGACGTATGCTAATCTTTGCTCTCCTATTGGCTGGAGGTAGCAGTATGCAAATGTCTGCTCTCCTATTGGCCGTATGCAAATGTTTGGAATCCCATTGGTTGAAACTCAAACATGTCCTTTTTGCTGGTTTGTAATGTCAATGATGTGTGTTGTATTGTACCACAGGGACTTTTATTTCCTTGGGGATCAGTAAAGCATCCATCAATCCATGTGTATGTCTAACTATTTGCCTACCTTTTATTTATTTATTTCAGCAGGACATGATCCGAGTCAGACTTGGAGCAGAAGATCCGTCCGTGGCCGAGGTGGGCAGCACACGACCCACACATCCACGAGACCACGAACCTATGACACACAACACACACACAAAAAAAACAAAACAAAACATATGATAAGCACAAAAATGCAATAATCGTTCAAGAACACGAATGGTAACCCCTGGTATCAGAATGAGATTCATGGGCCGAGTACGTGGACACACACACACACACACACACACACAGACACAGACACAGACACACACACACACACACACACACACACACACAGGCAATTGGCAGTGTGTGTAATGTTAAAAAATAACAATAAAAAATAAAGGAACAGAACAGTAAAGTACCTGAATCGATTGAACAAGATGTGAACAGTTCGGTTGACATTCTTCTGACTTATCAGGTAGCCAAGGTTTGGTATTTTTTGGAATACGAGCTGTTGAAAAACCTGAAATCATACTAAGTGATGTGGCATGACTATTCCAAAAGATGGCAGCAGAGGATCAAAAATGAGCGGTGCCTTAGGATTCCGTCAAGCCGGGAAGTCGAGGCTTCCCAGCTTAAGAGAGAGTACGCACCGAATAGGCCCAATTTAACCCTAGTCTATTCATATGTCACTCATTAATTTGTTAATGTATACATATCATTAATTCATCAATAATTCATGATGCACTCACTATCAGTCGATGTATTAATTCATTGTTAATAAACTGGTAGTTAGGTGTTAGTATATGTTTAGTTATGTACACATGTTGTAAAGTGTTTACCGTCGTGTTCTCAGCGCGCTTGGCTCTTTAAACTTCTCTACGGTGTGTATTCTTGGTTTGCTTGTGGCAAAAAATATTACACAAACGTCCATATCCATACCCAAACATCCTCGAGGACTTCATGTTGACTGTGGCGCCCTCAGGTGTCCCTCTTGTGGTATAACCTTTTTTTCCTTATTCCTTTTTTATTTCATTAATATTACATAGGATATCGATTTATTTTGGGGGTTTCCATTTTAAATTATGTTTTAGGTCAATCAATTATATTGTATAATTTATGGTCAAGGTGGTTAAGGTAGGTCAGGGTTAGAAATATATCTATTGAGGTCGAAGTTGAATTAATTGTAGGTAGGGTGGGTTGTAGTCAGTCTAGTTTTAATCTAAATTGGGGTTAGGATGATGGGTGATTAGATTGCGGTTAAAATTCAGTTTATTTGGGGTCAGGGCTAGGATGATCAAAGATTAGGTTGTAGTAGAGCTTCAGTGTATTGAATTTAAAGTACTTGGAAATTGGGTTGAAGTTGTAATTAGGTTTATTAAGGTTAGAGTTGATATAATTATGGACTGAACTATAATTGAAATTTCATTTATTGTGATTGGGGACAGTGTAAATGAAGGTTAGGTTCTAGTTGGAAGGTTTATTAGGATTAGGGTTAGAATAATTGGGAGTTGGGTTATGGTTGAAATGGAGTTTATTGTGGTTGGGGTTGGAATAATTGGGAATTGGGTTGAAATTAGGTTTATTAAGCTTAGGGTTAGAGTAATTAGGGGTTGGGTTATGGTAAATAATTGGGGTAAGGTCATCGTTGAGATGAGTCTATTGAGGTTGGGGTTAGAGTAATTAGGGATTAGGTTATGGTTAAGATTAGGCTTATTGAGGTTGGGGTTGGAATAATTAGGAATGAGGTTATGGTTAAGATTAGGTTTATTGAGGTTGGGGTTAGAGTAATTAGGGATTAGGTGATGGTTAAGATTAGGTTTATTGAGGTTGGGGTTAGAGTAATTAGGGATTAGGTGATGGTTAAGATTAGGTTTATTGAGGTTGGGGTTAGAGTAATTAGGGATTAGGTTATGGTTAAGATTAGGCTTATTGAGGTTGGGGTTGGAATAATTAGGAATGAGGTTATGGTTAAGATTAGGTTTATTGAGGTTGGGGTTAGAGTAATTAGGGATTAGGTGATGGTTAAGATTAGGTTTATTGAGGTTGGGGTTAGAGTAATTAGGGATTAGGTGATGGTTAAGATTAAGGAAACGTGGAACATAAAGGACAAGAGAACTGTCTGCAGCTACATAAACAGGCCCTAATTCAAACTTGGATCGATTTCTCAGCTCCTAAAGCTTGCTACAGAGATGTAGCCATGATTGGTTACAAGGGTTACAAGCTGTGCAATTATGCAGAAAATGTGCCCTTTCATTTGGGTTTCTTAATTTCATGTGGGGTTAGATGCAGTTCCTAACCTAAACAGCAGGTGCCAGCTTTCAGTAAGTCTGGGGTTAGCTTGGGGTTAGATGCAGTTCCTAACCTAAACAGCAGGTGCCAGCTTTCAGTAAGTCTGGGGTTAGCTTGGGGTTAGATGCAGTTCCTAACCTAAACAGCAGGTGCCAGCTTTCAGTAAGTCTGGGGTTAGCTTGGGGTTAGATGCAGTTCCTAACCTAAACAGCAGGTGCCAGCTTTCAGTAAGTCTGGGGTTAGCTTGGGGTTAGATGCAGTTCCTAACCTAAACAGCAGGTGCCAGCTTTCAGTAAGTCTGGGGTTAGCTTGGGGTTAGGCCTTGGATTGGGGGCGTGGTTAGGGTTTTGCTCATAGGTTAAGAGTTAAAACCAGAGGCGGCATTCAAATTAGTGGCATTGAAATGAGACGTATGCTAATCTTTGCTCTCCTATTGGCTGGAGGTAGCAGTATGCAAATGTCTGCTCTCCTATTGGCCGTATGCAAATGTTTGGAATCCCATTGGTTGAAACTCAAACATGTCCTTTTTGCTGGTTTGTAATGTCAATGATGTGTGTTGTATTGTACCACAGGGACTTTTATTTCCTTGGGGATCAGTAAAGCATCCATCAATCCATGTGTATGTCTAACTATTTGCCTACCTTTTATTTATTTATTTCAGCAGGACATGATCCGAGTCAGACTTGGAGCAGAAGATCCGTCCGTGGCCGAGGTGGGCAGCACACGACCCACACATCCACGAGACCACGAACCTATGACACACAACACACACACAAAAAAAACAAAACAAAACATATGATAAGCACAAAAATGCAATAATCGTTCAAGAACACGAATGGTAACCCCTGGTATCAGAATGAGATTCATGGGCCGAGTACGTGGACACACACACACACACACACACACACAGACACAGACACAGACACACACACACACACACACACACACACACACACACACACACACACAGGCAATTGGCAGTGTGTGTAATGTTAAAAAATAACAATAAAAAATAAAGGAACAGAACAGTAAAGTACCTGAATCGATTGAACAAGATGTGAACAGTTCGGTTGACATTCTTCTGACTTATCAGGTAGCCAAGGTTTGGTATTTTTTGGAATACGAGCTGTTGAAAAACCTGAAATCATACTAAGTGATGTGGCATGACTATTCCAAAAGATGGCAGCAGAGGATCAAAAATGAGCGGTGCCTTAGGATTCCGTCAAGCCGGGAAGTCGAGGCTTCCCAGCTTAAGAGAGAGTACGCACCGAATAGGCCCAATTTAACCCTAGTCTATTCATATGTCACTCATTAATTTGTTAATGTATACATATCATTAATTCATCAATAATTCATGATGCACTCACTATCAGTCGATGTATTAATTCATTGTTAATAAACTGGTAGTTAGGTGTTAGTATATGTTTAGTTATGTACACATGTTGTAAAGTGTTTACCGTCGTGTTCTCAGCGCGCTTGGCTCTTTAAACTTCTCTACGGTGTGTATTCTTGGTTTGCTTGTGGCAAAAAATATTACACAAACGTCCATATCCATACCCAAACATCCTCGAGGACTTCATGTTGACTGTGGCGCCCTCAGGTGTCCCTCTTGTGGTATAACCTTTTTTTCCTTATTCCTTTTTTATTTCATTAATATTACATAGGATATCGATTTATTTTGGGGGTTTCCATTTTAAATTATGTTTTAGGTCAATCAATTATATTGTATAATTTATGGTCAAGGTGGTTAAGGTAGGTCAGGGTTAGAAATATATCTATTGAGGTCGAAGTTGAATTAATTGTAGGTAGGGTGGGTTGTAGTCAGTCTAGTTTTAATCTAAATTGGGGTTAGGATGATGGGTGATTAGATTGCGGTTAAAATTCAGTTTATTTGGGGTCAGGGCTAGGATGATCAAAGATTAGGTTGTAGTAGAGCTTCAGTGTATTGAATTTAAAGTACTTGGAAATTGGGTTGAAGTTGTAATTAGGTTTATTAAGGTTAGAGTTGATATAATTATGGACTGAACTATAATTGAAATTTCATTTATTGTGATTGGGGACAGTGTAAATGAAGGTTAGGTTCTAGTTGGAAGGTTTATTAGGATTAGGGTTAGAATAATTGGGAGTTGGGTTATGGTTGAAATGGAGTTTATTGTGGTTGGGGTTGGAATAATTGGGAATTGGGTTGAAATTAGGTTTATTAAGCTTAGGGTTAGAGTAATTAGGGGTTGGGTTATGGTAAATAATTGGGGTAAGGTCATCGTTGAGATGAGTCTATTGAGGTTGGGGTTAGAGTAATTAGGGATTAGGTTATGGTTAAGATTAGGCTTATTGAGGTTGGGGTTGGAATAATTAGGAATGAGGTTATGGTTAAGATTAGGTTTATTGAGGTTGGGGTTAGAGTAATTAGGGATTAGGTGATGGTTAAGATTAGGTTTATTGAGGTTGGGGTTAGAGTAATTAGGGATTAGGTGATGGTTAAGATTAGGTTTATTGAGGTTGGGGTTAGAGTAATTAGGGATTAGGTTATGGTTAAGATTAGGCTTATTGAGGTTGGGGTTGGAATAATTAGGAATGAGGTTATGGTTAAGATTAGGTTTATTGTGGTTGGGGTTAGAGTAATTAGGGATTAGGTGATGGTTAAGATTAGGTTTATTGAGGTTGGGGTTAGAGTAATTAGGGATTAGGTGATGGTTAAGATTAAGGAAACGTGGAACATAAAGGACAAGAGAACTGTCTGCAGCTACATAAACAGGCCCTAATTCAAACTTGGATCGATTTCTCAGCTCCTAAAGCTTGCTACAGAGATGTAGCCATGATTGGTTACAAGGGTTACAAGCTGTGCAATTATGCAGAAAATGTGCCCTTTCATTTGGGTTTCTTAATTTCATGTGGGGTTAGATGCAGTTCCTAACCTAAACAGCAGGTGCCAGCTTTCAGTAAGTCTGGGGTTAGCTTGGGGTTAGATGCAGTTCCTAACCTAAACAGCAGGTGCCAGCTTTCAGTAAGTCTGGGGTTAGCTTGGGGTTAGATGCAGTTCCTAACCTAAACAGCAGGTGCCAGCTTTCAGTAAGTCTGGGGTTAGCTTGGGGTTAGATGCAGTTCCTAACCTAAACAGCAGGTGCCAGCTTTCAGTAAGTCTGGGGTTAGCTTGGGGTTAGGCCTTGGATTGGGGGCGTGGTTAGGGTTTTGCTCATAGGGTTAAGAGTTAAAACCAGAGGCGGCATTCAAATTAGTGGCATTGAAATGAGACGTATGCTAATCTTTGCTCTCCTATTGGCTGGAGGTAGCAGTATGCAAATGTCTGCTCTCCTATTGGCCGTATGCAAATGTTTGGAATCCCATTGGTTGAAACTCAAACATGTCCTTTTTGCTGGTTTGTAATGTCAATGATGTGTGTTGTATTGTACCACAGGGACTTTTATTTCCTTGGGGATCAGTAAAGCATCCATCAATCCATGTGTATGTCTAACTATTTGCCTACCTTTTATTTATTTATTTCAGCAGGACATGATCCGAGTCAGACTTGGAGCAGAAGATCCGTCCGTGGCCGAGGTGGGCAGCACACGACCCACACATCCACGAGACCACGAACCTATGACACACAACACACACACAAAAAAAACAAAACAAAACATATGATAAGCACAAAAATGCAATAATCGTTCAAGAACACGAATGGTAACCCCTGGTATCAGAATGAGATTCATGGGCCGAGTACGTGGACACACACACACACACACACACACACAGACACAGACACAGACACACACACACACACACACACACACACACACACACACAGGCAATTGGCAGTGTGTGTAATGTTAAAAAATAACAATAAAAAATAAAGGAACAGAACAGTAAAGTACCTGAATCGATTGAACAAGATGTGAACAGTTCGGTTGACATTCTTCTGACTTATCAGGTAGCCAAGGTTTGGTATTTTTTGGAATACGAGCTGTTGAAAAACCTGAAATCATACTAAGTGATGTGGCATGACTATTCCAAAAGATGGCAGCAGAGGATCAAAAATGAGCGGTGCCTTAGGATTCCGTCAAGCCGGGAAGTCGAGGCTTCCCAGCTTAAGAGAGAGTACGCACCGAATAGGCCCAATTTAACCCTAGTCTATTCATATGTCACTCATTAATTTGTTAATGTATACATATCATTAATTCATCAATAATTCATGATGCACTCACTATCAGTCGATGTATTAATTCATTGTTAATAAACTGGTAGTTAGGTGTTAGTATATGTTTAGTTATGTACACATGTTGTAAAGTGTTTACCGTCGTGTTCTCAGCGCGCTTGGCTCTTTAAACTTCTCTACGGTGTGTATTCTTGGTTTGCTTGTGGCAAAAAATATTACACAAACGTCCATATCCATACCCAAACATCCTCGAGGACTTCATGTTGACTGTGGCGCCCTCAGGTGTCCCTCTTGTGGTATAACCTTTTTTTCCTTATTCCTTTTTTATTTCATTAATATTACATAGGATATCGATTTATTTTGGGGGTTTCCATTTTAAATTATGTTTTAGGTCAATCAATTATATTGTATAATTTATGGTCAAGGTGGTTAAGGTAGGTCAGGGTTAGAAATATATCTATTGAGGTCGAAGTTGAATTAATTGTAGGTAGGGTGGGTTGTAGTCAGTCTAGTTTTAATCTAAATTGGGGTTAGGATGATGGGTGATTAGATTGCGGTTAAAATTCAGTTTATTTGGGGTCAGGGCTAGGATGATCAAAGATTAGGTTGTAGTAGAGCTTCAGTGTATTGAATTTAAAGTACTTGGAAATTGGGTTGAAGTTGTAATTAGGTTTATTAAGGTTAGAGTTGATATAATTATGGACTGAACTATAATTGAAATTTCATTTATTGTGATTGGGGACAGTGTAAATGAAGGTTAGGTTCTAGTTGGAAGGTTTATTAGGATTAGGGTTAGAATAATTGGGAGTTGGGTTATGGTTGAAATGGAGTTTATTGTGGTTGGGGTTGGAATAATTGGGAATTGGGTTGAAATTAGGTTTATTAAGCTTAGGGTTAGAGTAATTAGGGGTTGGGTTATGGTAAATAATTGGGGTAAGGTCATCGTTGAGATGAGTCTATTGAGGTTGGGGTTAGAGTAATTAGGGATTAGGTTATGGTTAAGATTAGGCTTATTGAGGTTGGGGTTGGAATAATTAGGAATGAGGTTATGGTTAAGATTAGGTTTATTGAGGTTGGGGTTAGAGTAATTAGGGATTAGGTGATGGTTAAGATTAGGTTTATTGAGGTTGGGGTTAGAGTAATTAGGGATTAGGTGATGGTTAAGATTAGGTTTATTGAGGTTGGGGTTAGAGTAATTAGGGATTAGGTTATGGTTAAGATTAGGCTTATTGAGGTTGGGGTTGGAATAATTAGGAATGAGGTTATGGTTAAGATTAGGTTTATTGAGGTTGGGGTTAGAGTAATTAGGGATTAGGTGATGGTTAAGATTAGGTTTATTGAGGTTGGGGTTAGAGTAATTAGGGATTAGGTGATGGTTAAGATTAAGGAAACGTGGAACATAAAGGACAAGAGAACTGTCTGCAGCTACATAAACAGGCCCTAATTCAAACTTGGATCGATTTCTCAGCTCCTAAAGCTTGCTACAGAGATGTAGCCATGATTGGTTACAAGGGTTACAAGCTGTGCAATTATGCAGAAAATGTGCCCTTTCATTTGGGTTTCTTAATTTCATGTGGGGTTAGATGCAGTTCCTAACCTAAACAGCAGGTGCCAGCTTTCAGTAAGTCTGGGGTTAGCTTGGGGTTAGATGCAGTTCCTAACCTAAACAGCAGGTGCCAGCTTTCAGTAAGTCTGGGGTTAGCTTGGGGTTAGATGCAGTTCCTAACCTAAACAGCAGGTGCCAGCTTTCAGTAAGTCTGGGGTTAGCTTGGGGTTAGATGCAGTTCCTAACCTAAACAGCAGGTGCCAGCTTTCAGTAAGTCTGGGGTTAGCTTGGGGTTAGATGCAGTTCCTAACCTAAACAGCAGGTGCCAGCTTTCAGTAAGTCTGGGGTTAGCTTGGGGTTAGGCCTTGGATTGGGGGCGTGGTTAGGGTTTTGCTCATAGGTTAAGAGTTAAAACCAGAGGCGGCATTCAAATTAGTGGCATTGAAATGAGACGTATGCTAATCTTTGCTCTCCTATTGGCTGGAGGTAGCAGTATGCAAATGTCTGCTCTCCTATTGGCCGTATGCAAATGTTTGGAATCCCATTGGTTGAAACTCAAACATGTCCTTTTTGCTGGTTTGTAATGTCAATGATGTGTGTTGTATTGTACCACAGGGACTTTTATTTCCTTGGGGATCAGTAAAGCATCCATCAATCCATGTGTATGTCTAACTATTTGCCTACCTTTTATTTATTTATTTCAGCAGGACATGATCCGAGTCAGACTTGGAGCAGAAGATCCGTCCGTGGCCGAGGTGGGCAGCACACGACCCACACATCCACGAGACCACGAACCTATGACACACAACACACACACAAAAAAAACAAAACAAAACATATGATAAGCACAAAAATGCAATAATCGTTCAAGAACACGAATGGTAACCCCTGGTATCAGAATGAGATTCATGGGCCGAGTACGTGGACACACACACACACACACACACACACAGACACAGACACAGACACACACACACACACACACACACACACACACACACACACACAGGCAATTGGCAGTGTGTGTAATGTTAAAAAATAACAATAAAAAATAAAGGAACAGAACAGTAAAGTACCTGAATCGATTGAACAAGATGTGAACAGTTCGGTTGACATTCTTCTGACTTATCAGGTAGCCAAGGTTTGGTATTTTTTGGAATACGAGCTGTTGAAAAACCTGAAATCATACTAAGTGATGTGGCATGACTATTCCAAAAGATGGCAGCAGAGGATCAAAAATGAGCGGTGCCTTAGGATTCCGTCAAGCCGGGAAGTCGAGGCTTCCCAGCTTAAGAGAGAGTACGCACCGAATAGGCCCAATTTAACCCTAGTCTATTCATATGTCACTCATTAATTTGTTAATGTATACATATCATTAATTCATCAATAATTCATGATGCACTCACTATCAGTCGATGTATTAATTCATTGTTAATAAACTGGTAGTTAGGTGTTAGTATATGTTTAGTTATGTACACATGTTGTAAAGTGTTTACCGTCGTGTTCTCAGCGCGCTTGGCTCTTTAAACTTCTCTACGGTGTGTATTCTTGGTTTGCTTGTGGCAAAAAATATTACACAAACGTCCATATCCATACCCAAACATCCTCGAGGACTTCATGTTGACTGTGGCGCCCTCAGGTGTCCCTCTTGTGGTATAACCTTTTTTTCCTTATTCCTTTTTTATTTCATTAATATTACATAGGATATCGATTTATTTTGGGGGTTTCCATTTTAAATTATGTTTTAGGTCAATCAATTATATTGTATAATTTATGGTCAAGGTGGTTAAGGTAGGTCAGGGTTAGAAATATATCTATTGAGGTCGAAGTTGAATTAATTGTAGGTAGGGTGGGTTGTAGTCAGTCTAGTTTTAATCTAAATTGGGGTTAGGATGATGGGTGATTAGATTGCGGTTAAAATTCAGTTTATTTGTGGTCAGGGCTAGGATGATCAAAGATTAGGTTGTAGTAGAGCTTCAGTGTATTGAATTTAAAGTACTTGGAAATTGGGTTGAAGTTGTAATTAGGTTTATTAAGGTTAGAGTTGATATAATTATGGACTGAACTATAATTGAAATTTCATTTATTGTGATTGGGGACAGTGTAAATGAAGGTTAGGTTCTAGTTGGAAGGTTTATTAGGATTAGGGTTAGAATAATT
Organism: Trichomycterus rosablanca; assembly: GCF_030014385.1. Classification (NCBI taxonomy): domain Eukaryota; kingdom Metazoa; phylum Chordata; class Actinopteri; order Siluriformes; family Trichomycteridae; genus Trichomycterus; species Trichomycterus rosablanca. Next base: position 2,804 of record NW_026947156.1, on the reverse strand, counting down.
GGGAGTTGGGTTATGGTTGAAATGGAGTTTATTGTGGTTGGGGTTGGAATAATTGGGAATTGGGTTGAAATTAGGTTTATTAAGCTTAGGGTTAGAGTAATTAGGGGTTGGGTTATGGTAAATAATTGGGGTAAGGTCATCGTTGAGATGAGTCTATTGAGGTTGGGGTTAGAGTAATTAGGGATTAGGTTATGGTTAAGATTAGGCTTATTGAGGTTGGGGTTGGAATAATTAGGAATGAGGTTATGGTTAAGATTAGGTTTATTGAGGTTGGGGTTAGAGTAATTAGGGATTAGGTGATGGTTAAGATTAGGTTTATTGAGGTTGGGGTTAGAGTAATTAGGGATTAGGTGATGGTTAAGATTAGGTTTATTGAGGTTGGGGTTAGAGTAATTAGGGATTAGGTTATGGTTAAGATTAGGCTTATTGAGGTTGGGGTTGGAATAATTAGGAATGAGGTTATGGTTAAGATTAGGTTTATTGAGGTTGGGGTTAGAGTAATTAGGGATTAGGTGATGGTTAAGATTAGGTTTATTGAGGTTGGGGTTAGAGTAATTAGGGATTAGGTGATGGTTAAGATTAAGGAAACGTGGAACATAAAGGACAAGAGAACTGTCTGCAGCTACATAAACAGGCCCTAATTCAAACTTGGATCGATTTCTCAGCTCCTAAAGCTTGCTACAGAGATGTAGCCATGATTGGTTACAAGGGTTACAAGCTGTGCAATTATGCAGAAAATGTGCCCTTTCATTTGGGTTTCTTAATTTCATGTGGGGTTAGATGCAGTTCCTAACCTAAACAGCAGGTGCCAGCTTTCAGTAAGTCTGGGGTTAGCTTGGGGTTAGATGCAGTTCCTAACCTAAACAGCAGGTGCCAGCTTTCAGTAAGTCTGGGGTTAGCTTGGGGTTAGATGCAGTTCCTAACCTAAACAGCAGGTGCCAGCTTTCAGTAAGTCTGGGGTTAGCTTGGGGTTAGATGCAGTTCCTAACCTAAACAGCAGGTGCCAGCTTTCAGTAAGTCTGGGGTTAGCTTGGGGTTAGATGCAGTTCCTAACCTAAACAGCAGGTGCCAGCTTTCAGTAAGTCTGGGGTTAGCTTGGGGTTAGGCCTTGGATTGGGGGCGTGGTTAGGGTTTTGCTCATAGGTTAAGAGTTAAAACCAGAGGCGGCATTCAAATTAGTGGCATTGAAATGAGACGTATGCTAATCTTTGCTCTCCTATTGGCTGGAGGTAGCAGTATGCAAATGTCTGCTCTCCTATTGGCCGTATGCAAATGTTTGGAATCCCATTGGTTGAAACTCAAACATGTCCTTTTTGCTGGTTTGTAATGTCAATGATGTGTGTTGTATTGTACCACAGGGACTTTTATTTCCTTGGGGATCAGTAAAGCATCCATCAATCCATGTGTATGTCTAACTATTTGCCTACCTTTTATTTATTTATTTCAGCAGGACATGATCCGAGTCAGACTTGGAGCAGAAGATCCGTCCGTGGCCGAGGTGGGCAGCACACGACCCACACATCCACGAGACCACGAACCTATGACACACAACACACACACAAAAAAAACAAAACAAAACATATGATAAGCACAAAAATGCAATAATCGTTCAAGAACACGAATGGTAACCCCTGGTATCAGAATGAGATTCATGGGCCGAGTACGTGGACACACACACACACACACACACACACAGACACAGACACAGACACACACACACACACACACACACACACACAGGCAATTGGCAGTGTGTGTAATGTTAAAAAATAACAATAAAAAATAAAGGAACAGAACAGTAAAGTACCTGAATCGATTGAACAAGATGTGAACAGTTCGGTTGACATTCTTCTGACTTATCAGGTAGCCAAGGTTTGGTATTTTTTGGAATACGAGCTGTTGAAAAACCTGAAATCATACTAAGTGATGTGGCATGACTATTCCAAAAGATGGCAGCAGAGGATCAAAAATGAGCGGTGCCTTAGGATTCCGTCAAGCCGGGAAGTCGAGGCTTCCCAGCTTAAGAGAGAGTACGCACCGAATAGGCCCAATTTAACCCTAGTCTATTCATATGTCACTCATTAATTTGTTAATGTATACATATCATTAATTCATCAATAATTCATGATGCACTCACTATCAGTCGATGTATTAATTCATTGTTAATAAACTGGTAGTTAGGTGTTAGTATATGTTTAGTTATGTACACATGTTGTAAAGTGTTTACCGTCGTGTTCTCAGCGCGCTTGGCTCTTTAAACTTCTCTACGGTGTGTATTCTTGGTTTGCTTGTGGCAAAAAATATTACACAAACGTCCATATCCATACCCAAACATCCTCGAGGACTTCATGTTGACTGTGGCGCCCTCAGGTGTCCCTCTTGTGGTATAACCTTTTTTTCCTTATTCCTTTTTTATTTCATTAATATTACATAGGATATCGATTGATTTTGGGGGTTTCCATTTTAAATTATGTTTTAGGTCAATCAATTATATTGTATAATTTATGGTCAAGGTGGTTAAGGTAGGTCAGGGTTAGAAATATATCTATTGAGGTCGAAGTTGAATTAATTGTAGGTAGGGTGGGTTGTAGTCAGTCTAGTTTTAATCTAAATTGGGGTTAGGATGATGGGTGATTAGATTGCGGTTAAAATTCAGTTTATTTGGGGTCAGGGCTAGGATGATCAAAGATTAGGTTGTAGTAGAGCTTCAGTGTATTGAATTTAAAGTACTTGGAAATTGGGTTGAAGTTGTAATTAGGTTTATTAAGGTTAGAGTTGATATAATTATGGACTGAACTATAATT
>NW_026947155.1:0-31590 GCF_030014385.1 Trichomycterus rosablanca | reverse complement strand
ACACGCGACATAGCAAAGTCTACCAAGGTATAGCAAGGTCTACCAAGGTATAGCAGAGTCTACCAAGGTATAGCAGGGTCTACCAAGGTATAGCAAAGTCTACCAAGGTATAGCAAGGTCTACCAAGGTATAGCAAGTCTACCAAGGTATAGCAGGGTCTACCAAGGTATAGCAAAGTCTACCAAGGTATAGCAGGGTCTACCAAGGTATAGCAGGGTCTACCAAGGTATAGCAAAGTCTACCAAGGTATAGCAGGGTCTACCAAGGTATAGCAAGTCTACCAAGGTATAGCAGGGTCTACCAAGGTATAGCAGGGTCTACCAAGGTATAGCAGGGTCTACCAAGGTATAGCAAAGTCTACCAAGGTATAGCAGGGTCTACCAAGGTATAGCAGGGTCTACCAAGGTATAGCAGGGTCTACCAAGGTATAGCAGGGTCTACCAAGGTATAGCAAAGTCTACCAAGGTATAGCAGGGTCTACCAAGGTATAGCAGGGTCTACCAAGGTATAGCAGGGTCTACCAAGGTATAGCAAAGTCTACCAAGGTATAGCAAAGTCTACCAAGGTATAGCAGGGTCTACCAAGGTATAGCAAAGTCTACCAAGGTATAGCAGGGTCTACCAAGGTATAGCAAAGTCTACCAAGGTATAGCAGGGTCTACCAAGGTATAGCAAAGTCTACCAAGGTATAGCAAGGTCTACCAAGGTATAGCAGGGTCTACCAAGGTATAGCAGGGTCTACCAAGGTCTAGCAAAGTCTACCAAGGTATAGCAGGGTCTACCAAGGTATAGCAAAGTCTACCAAGGTATAGCAGGGTCTACCAAGGTATAGCAGGGTCTACCAAGGTATAGCAAAGGTCTACCAAGGTATAGCAGGGTCTACCAAGGTATAGCAAAGTCTACCAAGGTATAGCAGGGTCTACCAAGGTATAGCAGGGTCTACCAAGGTATAGCAGGGTCTACCAAGGTATAGCAGGGTCTACCAAGGTCCAGCAAAGTCTACCAAGGTATAGCAGGGTCTACCAAGGTATAGCAAAGGTCTACCAAGGTATAGCAGGGTCTACCAAGGTATAGCAAAGTCTACCAAGGTATAGCAGGGTCTACCAAGGTATAGCAGGGTCTACCAAGGTATAGCAGGGTCTACCAAGGTATAGCAGGGTCTACCAAGGTATAGCAAAGTCTACCAAGGTATAGCAGGGTCTACCAAGGTATAGCAAAGTCTACCAAGGTATAGCAAGGTCTACCAAGGTATAGCAGGGTCTACCAAGGTATAGCAAAGTCTACCAAGGTATAGCAGGGTCTACCAAGGTATAGCAGGGTCTACCAAGGTATAGCAAAGTCTACCAAGGTATAGCAAAGTCTACCAAGGTATAGCAGGGTCTACCAAGGTATAGCAGGGTCTACCAAGTTCCAGCAAAGTCTACCAAGGTATAGCAAGGTCTACCAATGTATAGCAGGGTCTACCAAGGTATAGCAAAGTCTACCAAGGTATAGCAAAGTCTACCAAGGTATAGCAGGGTCTACCAAGGTATAGCAGGGTCTACCAAGGTATAGCAGGGTCTACCAAGGTATAGCAGGGTCTACCAAGGTCCAGCAAAGTCTACCAAGGTGTAGCAGGGTCTACCAAGGTATAGCAGGGTCTACCAAGGTATAGCAAAGTCTACCAAGGTATAGCAGGGTCTACCAAGGTATAGCAGGGTCTACCAAGGTATAGCAAAGTCTACCAAGGTATAGCAGGGTCTACCAAGGTATAGCAAAGTCTACCAAGGTATAGCAGGGTCTACCAAGGTATAGCAAAGTCTACCAAGGTATAGCAGGGTCTACCAAGGTATAGCAGGGTCTACCAAGGTATAGCAAAGTCTACCAAGGTACAGCAGGGTCTACCAAGGTATAGCAGGGTCTACTAAGGTCCAGCAAAGTCTACCAAGGTATAGCAAGGTCTACCAAGGTATAGCAAAGTCTACCAAGGTATAGCAGGGTCTACCAAGGTATAGCAAAGTCTACCAAGGTATAGCAGGGTCTACCAAGGTATAGCAAAGTCTCCCAAGGTATAGCAGGGTCTACCAAGGTCCAGCAAAGTCTACCAAGGTATAGCAAAGTCTACCAAGGTATAGCAGGGTCTACCAAGGTCCAGCAAAGTCTACCAAGGTATAGCAAGGTCTACCAAGGTATAGCAAAGTCTACCAAGGTATAGCAAGGTCTACCAAGGTATAGCAGGGTCTACCAAGGTATAGCAGGGTCTACCAAGGTATAGCAGGGTCTACCAAGGTCCAGCAAAGTCTACCAAGGTATAGCAGGGTCTACCAAGGTATAGCAGGGTCTACCAAGGTATAGCAAAGTCTACCAAGGTATAGCAGGGTCTACCAAGGTATAGCAAAGTCTACCAAGGTATAGCAGGGTCTTCCAAGGTATAGCAAAGTCTACCAAGGTATAGCAGGGTCTACCAAGGTATAGCAAAGTCTACCAAGGTATAGCAAAGTCTACCAAGGTATAGCAGGGTCTACCAAGGTATAGCAAAGTCTACCAAGGTATAGCAGGGTCTACCAAGGTATAGCAAAGTCTACCAAGGTATAGCAGGGTCTACCAAGGTATAGCAAAGTCTACCAAGGTATAGCAGGGTCTACCAAGGTATAGCAGGGTCTACCAAGGTCCAGCAAAGTCTACCAAGGTATAGCAGGGTCTACCAAGGTATAGCAGGGTCTACCAAGGTATAGCAGGGTCTACCAAGGTATAGCAAAGTCTACCAAGGTATAGCAGGGTCTACCAAGGTATAGCAGGGTCTACCAAGGTATAGCAGGGTCTACCAAGGTATAGCAGGTTCTACCAAGGTATAGCAGGGTCTACCAAGGTATAGCAGGGTCTACCAAGGTATAGCAGGGTCTACCAAGGTATAGCAGGGTCTACCAAGGTCCAGCAAAGTCTACCAAGGTATAGCAGGGTCTTCCAAGGTATAGCAGGGTCTACCAAGGTATAGCAAAGTCTACCAAGGTATAGCAGGGTCTACCAAGGTATAGCAAAGTCTACCAAGGTATAGCAAAGTCTACCAAGGTATAGCAGGGTCTACCAAGGTATAGCAGGGTCTACCAAGGTATAGCAAGGTCTACCAAGGTATAGCAAAGTCTACCAAGGTATAGCAGGGTCTACCAAGGTATAGCAAAGTCTACCAAGGTCCAGTAAAGTCTACCAAGGTATAGCAAAGTCTACCAAGGTATAGCAAGGTCTACCAAGGAATAGCAGGGTCTACCAAGGTATAGCAGGGTCTACCAAGGTATAGCAGGGTCTACCAAGGTATAGCAAAGTCTACCAAGGTATAGCAGGGTCTACCAAGGTATAGCAGGGTCTACCAAGGTCCAGCAAAGTCTACCAAGGTATAGCAAGGTCTACCAAGGTATAGCAGGGTCTACCAAGGTATAGCAGGGTCTACCAAGGTCCAGCAAAGTCTACCAAGGTATAGCAGGGTCTACCAAGGTCCAGCAAAGTCTACCAAGGTCCAGTAAAGTCTACCAAGGTATAGCAGGGTCTGCCAAGGTATAGCAAAGTCTACCAAGGTATAGCAAAGTCTACCAAGGTATAGCAAGGTCTACCAAGGTATTGCAAAGTCTACCAAGGTCCAGTAAAGTCTACCAAGGTATAGCAGGGTCTACCAAGGTATAGCAGGGTCTACCAAGGTATAGCAAAGTCTACCAAGGTATAGCAGGGTCTACCAAGGTATAGCAGGGTCTACCAAGGTATAGCAAAGTCTAACAAGGTATAGCAGGATCTACCAAGGTATAGCAAAGTCTACCAAGGTATAGCAGGGTCTACCAAGGTATAGCAGGGTCTACCAAGGTATAGCAAAGTCTACCAAGGTATAGCAGGGTCTTCCAAGGTCCAGCAAAGTCTACCAAGGTATAGCAAGGTCTACCAAGGTATAGCAGGGTCTACCAAGGTATAGCAAAGTCTACCAAGGTATAGCAGGGTCTACCAAGGTATAGCAGGGTCTACCAAGGTATAGCAGGGTCTACCAAGGTCCAGCAAAGTCTACCAAGGTATAGCAGGGTCTACCAAGGTATAGCAAAGTCTACCAAGGTATAGCAGGGTCTACCAAGGTATAGCAGGGTCTACCAAGGTATAGCAAAGTCTACCAAGGTATAGCAGGGTCTACCAAGGTATAGCAAAGTCTACCAAGGTATAGCAAAGTCTACCAAGGTATAGCAGGGTCTACCAAGGTATAGCAGGGTCTACCAAGGTATAGCAGGGTCTACCAAGGTATAGCAGGGTCTACCAAGGTATAGCAGGGTCTACCAAGGTATAGCAAAGTCTACCAAGATATAGCAGGGTCTACCAAGGTATAGCAAAGTCTACCAAGGTATAGCAAAGTCTACCAAGGTATAGCAGGGTCTACCAAGGTATAGCAGGGTCTACCAAGGTATAGCAGGGTCTACCAAGGTATAGCAGGGTCTACCAAGGTCCAGCAAAGTCTACCAAGGTGTAGCAGGGTCTACCAAGGTATAGCAGGGTCTACCAAGGTATAGCAGGGTCTACCAAGATATAGCAAAGTCTACCAAGGTATAGCAGGGTCTACCAACGTATAGCAGGGTCTACCAAGGTATAGCAGGGTCTACCAAGGTATAGCAGGGTCTACCAAGGTCCAGCAAAGTCTACCAAGGTATAGCAGGGTCTACCAAGGTATAGCAGGGTCTACCAAGGTATAGCAAAGTCTACCAAGGTATAGCAAAGTCTACCAAGGTATAGCAGGGTCTTCCAAGGTATAGCAAAGTCTACCAAGGTATAGCAGGGTCTACCAAGGTATAGCAAAGTCTACTAAGGTATAGCAAAGTCTACCAAGGTATAGCAGGGTCTACCAAGGTATAGCAGGGTCTACCAAGGTATAGCAAAGTCTACCAAGGTATAGCAGGGTCTACCAAGGTATAGCAGGGTCTACCAAGGTATAGCAAAGTCTACCAAGGTATAGCAGGGTCTACCAAGGTATAGCAAAGTCTACCAAGGTATAGCAGGGTCTACCAAGGTATAGCAGGGTCTACCAAGGTATAGCAAAGTCTACCAAGGTATAGCAGGGTCTACCAAGGTATAGCAAGGTCTACCAAGGTATAGCAGGGTCTACCAAGGTATAGCAAAGTCTACCAAGGTATAGCAAGGTCTACCAAGGTATAGCAGGGTCTACCAAGGTATAGCAAAGTCTACCAAGGTATAGCAGGGTCTATCAAGGTATAGCAGGGTCTACCAAGGTATAGCAGGGTCTACCAAGGTCCAGCAAAGTCTACCAAGGTATAGCAGGGTCTACCAAGGTATAGCAGGGTCTACCAAGGTATAGCAAAGTCTACCAAGGTATATCAGGGTCTACCAAGGTATAGCAGGGTCTACCAAGGTATAGCAGGGTCTACCAAGATATAGCAAAGTCTACCAAGGTATAGCAGGGTCTACCAAGGTATAGCAGGGTCTACCAAGGTATAGCAGGGTCTACCAAGGTATAGCAAAGTCTACCAAGGTATAGCAGGGTCTACCAAGGTATAGCAAAGTCTACCAAGGAATAGCAGGGTCTACCAAGGTATAGCAAAGTCTACCAAGGTATAGCAGGGTCTACCAAGGTATAACAAAGTCTACCAAGGTATAGCAAAGTCTACCAAGGTATAGCAAAGTCTACCAAGGTATAGCAGGGTCTACCAAGGTATAGCAGGGTCTACCAAGGTATAGCAGGGTCTACCAAGGTATAGCAAAGTCTACCAAGGTATAGCAGGGTCTACCAAGGTATAGCAGGGTCTTCCAAGGTATAGCAAAGTCTACCAAGGTATAGCAGGGTCTACCAAGGTATAGCAAAGTCTACCAAGGTATAGCAGGGTCTACCAAGGTATAGCAAAGTCTACCAAGGTATAGCAGGGTCTACCAAGGTATAGCAAAGTCTACCAAGGTATAGCAGGGTCTACCAAGGTATAGCAGGGTCTACCAAGGTATAGCAGGGTCTACCAAGGTCCAGCAAAGTCTACCAAGGTATAGCAGGGTCTACCAAGGTATAGCAGGGTCTACCAAGGTATAGCAAAGTCTACAAAGGTATAGCAGGGTCTACCAAGGTATAGCAGTATCTACCAAGGTATAGCAGGGTCTACCAAGGTATAGCAAAGTCTACCAAGGTATAGCAGGGTCTACCAAGGTATAGCAGGGTCTACCAAGGTATAGCAGGGTCTACCAAGGTATAGCAGTGTCTACCAAGGTATAGCAGGGTCTACCAAGGTATAGCAGGGTCTACCAAGGTATAGCAGGGTCTACCAAGGTCCAACAAAGTCTACCAAGGTATAGCAGGGTCTACCAAGGTATAGCAGGGTCTACCAAGGTATAGCAAAGTCTACCAAGGTATAGCAGGGTCTACCAAGGTATAGCAAAGTCTACCAAGGTATAGCAAAGTCTACCAAGGTATAGCAGGGTCTACCAAGGTATAGCAGGGTCTACCAAGGTATAGCAAGGTCTACCAAGGTATAGCAAAGTCTACCAAGGTATAGCTTGGTCTACCAAGGTATAGCAGGGTTTCCCAAGGTATAGCAGGGTCTACCAAGGTATAGCAAGGTCTACCAAGGTATAGCAGGGTCTACCAAGGTATAGCAGGGTCTACCAAGGTCCAGCAAAGTCTACCAAGGTCCAGCAAAGTCTACCAAGGTATAGCAGGGTCTACCAAGGTATAGCAGGGTCTACCAAGGTATAGCAAAGTCTACCAAGGTATAGCAAGGTCTACCAAGGTATAGCAGGGTCTACCAAGGTATAGCAAAGTCTACCAAGGTATAGCAGGGTCTACCAAGGTCCAGCAAAGTCTACCAAGGTATAGCAAGGTCTACCAAGGTATAGCAGGGTCTACCAAGGTATAGCAAAGTCTACCAAGGTATAGCAGGGTCTACCAAGGTATAGCAGGGTCTACCAAGGTATAGCAAAGTCTACCAAGGTATAGCAGGGTCTACCAAGGTATAGCAAAGTCTACCAAGGTATAGCAGGGTCTACCAAGGTATAGCAGGGTCTACCAAGGTATAGCAAGGTCTACCAAGGTATAGCAGGGTCTACCAAGGTCCAGCAAAGTCTACCAAGGTATAGCAGGGTCTACCAAGGTATAGCAAAGTCTACCAAGGTATAGCAGGGTCTACCAAGGTATAGCAGGGTCTACCAAGGTATAGCAGGGTCTACCAAGGTATAGCAGGGTCTACCAAGGTCCAGCAAAGTCTACCAAGGTATAGCAGGGTCTACCAAGGTATAGCAGGGTCTACCAGGGTATAGCAAAGTCTACCAAGGTATAGCAGGGTCTACCAAGGTATAGCAAAGTCTACCAAGGTATAGCAAAGTCTACCAAGGTATATCAGGGTCTACCAAGGTATAGCAGGGTCTACCAAGGTATAGCAGGGTCTACCAAGGTATAGCAGGGTCTACCAAGGTCCAGCAAAGTCTACCAAGGTGTAGCAGGGTCTACCAAGGTATAGCAGGGTCTACCAAGGTATAGCAGGGTCTACCAAGATATAGCAAAGTCTACCAAGGTATAGCAGGGTCTACCAACGTATAGCAGGGTCTACCAAGGTATAGCAGGGTCTACCAAGGTATAGCAAAGTCTACCAAGGTATAGCAGGGTCTACCAAGGTATAGCAAAGTCTACCAAGGTATAGCAAAGTCTACCAAGGTATAGCAGGGTCTACCAAGGTATAGCAAAGTCTACCAAGGTATAGCAAAGTCTACCAAGGTATAGCAGGGTCTACCAAGGTAAAGCAGGGTCTACCAAGGTATAGCAGGGTCTTCCAAGGTATAGCAGGGTCTACCAAGGTATAGCAGGGTCTACCAAGGTATAGCAGGGTCTACCAAGGTCCAGCAAAGTCTACCAAGGTGTAGCAGGGTCTACCAAGGTATAGCAGGGTCTACCAAGGTATAGCAGGGTCTACCAAGATATAGCAAAGTCTACCAAGGTATAGCAGGGTCTACCAAGGTATAGCAGGGTCTACCAAGGTATAGCAAAGTCTACCAAGGTATAGCAGGGTCTACCAAGGTATAGCAAAGTCTACCAAGGTATAGCAGGGTCTACCAAGGTATAGCAAAGTCTACCAAGGTATAGCAGGGTCTACCAAGGTATAGCAAAGTCTACCAAGGTATAGCAGGGTCTACCAAGGTATAGCAGGGTCTACCAAGGTATAGCAGGGTCTACCAAGGTATAGCAGGGTCTACCAAGGTATAGCAGGGTCTACCAAGGTCCAGCAAAGTCTACCAAGGTATAGCAGGGTCTACCAAGGTATAGCAGGGTCTACCAAGGTATAGCAGGGTCTACCAAGGTATAGCAGGGTCTACCAAGGTATAGCAGGGTCTACCAAGGTCCAGCAAAGTCTACCAAGGTATAGCAGGGTCTACCAAGGTATAGCAGGGTCTACCAAGGTCCAGCAAAGTCTACCAAGGTCCAGCAAAGTCTACCAAGGTATAGCAGGGTCTACCAAGGTATAGCAGGGTCTACCAAGGTATAGCAAAGTCTACCAAGGTATAGCAAGGTCTACCAAGGTATAGCAGGGTCTACCAAGGTATAGCAAAGTCTACCAAGGTATAGCAGGGTCTACCAAGGTCCAGCAAAGTCTACCAAGGTATAGCAAGGTCTACCAAGGTATAGCAGGGTCTACCAAGGTATAGCAAAGTCTACCAAGGTATAGCAGGGTCTACCAAGGTATAGCAGGGTCTACCAAGGTATAGCAAAGTCTACCAAGGTATAGCAGGGTCTACCAAGGTATAGCAAAGTCTACCAAGGTATAGCAAGGTCTACCAAGGTATAGCAGGGTCTACCAAGGTCCAGCAAAGTCTACCAAGGTATAGCAGGGTCTACCAAGGTATAGCAAAGTCTACCAAGGTATAGCAGGGTCTACCAAGGTATAGCAGGGTCTACCAAGGTATAGCAGGGTCTACCAAGGTCCAGCAAAGTCTACCAAGGTATAGCAGGGTCTACCAAGGTATAGCAGGGTCTACCAAGGTATAGCAAAGTCTACCAAGGTATAGCAGGGTCTACCAAGGTATAGCAAAGTCTACCAAGGTATAGCAAAGTCTACCAAGGTATAGCAGGGTCTACCAAGGTATAGCAGGGTCTACCAAGGTATAGCAGGGTCTACCAAGGTATAGCAGGGTCTACCAAGGTCCAGCAAAGTCTACCAAGGTGTAGCAGGGTCTACCAAGGTATAGCAGGGTCTACCAAGGTATAGCAGGGTCTACCAAGATATAGCAAAGTCTACCAAGGTATAGCAGGGTCTACCAACGTATAGCAGGGTCTACCAAGGTATAGCAGGGTCTACCAAGGTATAGCAAAGTCTACCAAGGTATAGCAGGGTCTACCAAGGTATAGCAAAGTCTACCAAGGTATAGCAAAGTCTACCAAGGTATAGCAGGGTCTACCAAGGTATAGCAAAGTCTACCAAGGTATAGCAAAGTCTACCAAGGTATAGCAGGGTCTACCAAGGTAAAGCAGGGTCTACCAAGGTATAGCAGGGTCTTCCAAGGTATAGCAGGGTCTACCAAGGTATAGCAGGGTCTACCAAGGTATAGCAGGGTCTACCAAGGTCCAGCAAAGTCTACCAAGGTGTAGCAGGGTCTACCAAGGTATAGCAGGGTCTACCAAGGTATAGCAGGGTCTACCAAGATATAGCAAAGTCTACCAAGGTATAGCAGGGTCTACCAAGGTATAGCAGGGTCTACCAAGGTATAGCAAAGTCTACCAAGGTATAGCAGGGTCTACCAAGGTATAGCAAAGTCTACCAAGGTATAGCAGGGTCTACCAAGGTATAGCAAAGTCTACCAAGGTATAGCAGGGTCTACCAAGGTATAGCAAAGTCTACCAAGGTATAGCAGGGTCTACCAAGGTATAGCAGGGTCTACCAAGGTATAGCAGGGTCTACCAAGGTATAGCAGGGTCTACCAAGGTCCAGCAAAGTCTACCAAGGTATAGCAGGGTCTACCAAGGTATAGCAGGGTCTACCAAGGTATAGCAGGGTCTACCAAGGTATAGCAGGGTCTACCAAGGTATAGCAGGGTCTACCAAGGTCCAGCAAAGTCTACCAAGGTATAGCAGGGTCTACCAAGGTATAGCAGGGTCTACCAAGGTATAGCAAAGTCTACCAAGGTATATCAGGGTCTACCAAGGTATAGCAGGGTCTACCAAGGTATAGCAGGGTCTACCAAGATATAGCAAAGTCTACCAAGGTATAGCAGGGTCTACCAAGGTATAGCAGGGTCTACCAAGGTATAGCAGGGTCTACCAAGGTATAGCAAAGTCTACCAAGGTATAGCAGGGTCTACCAAGGTATAGCAGGGTCTACCAAGGTATAGCAAAGTCTACCAAGGTATAGCAGGGTCTACCAAGGTATAGCAAAGTCTACCAAGGTATAGCAGGGTCTACCAAGGTATAGCAAAGTCTACCAAGGTATAGCAGGGTCTACCAAGGTATAGCAGGGTCTACCAAGGTATAGCAGGGTCTACCAAGGTATAGCAGGGTCTACCAAGGTCCAGCAAAGTCTACCAAGGTATAGCAGGGTCTACCAAGGTATAGCAGGGTCTACCAAGGTATAGCAGGGTCTACCAAGGTATAGCAGGGTCTACCAAGGTATAGCAGGGTCTACCAAGGTCCAGCAAAGTCTACCAAGGTATAGCAGGGTCTACCAAGGTATAGCAGGGTCTACCAAGGTCCAGCAAAGTCTACCAAGGTCCAGCAAAGTCTACCAAGGTATAGCAGGGTCTACCAAGGTATAGCAGGGTCTACCAAGGTATAGCAAAGTCTACCAAGGTATAGCAAGGTCTACCAAGGTATAGCAGGGTCTACCAAGGTATAGCAAAGTCTACCAAGGTATAGCAGGGTCTACCAAGGTCCAGCAAAGTCTACCAAGGTATAGCAAGGTCTACCAAGGTATAGCAGGGTCTACCAAGGTATAGCAAAGTCTACCAAGGTATAGCAGGGTCTACCAAGGTATAGCAGGGTCTACCAAGGTATAGCAAAGTCTACCAAGGTATAGCAGGGTCTACCAAGGTATAGCAAAGTCTACCAAGGTATAGCAAGGTCTACCAAGGTATAGCAGGGTCTACCAAGGTCCAGCAAAGTCTACCAAGGTATAGCAGGGTCTACCAAGGTATAGCAAAGTCTACCAAGGTATAGCAGGGTCTACCAAGGTATAGCAGGGTCTACCAAGGTATAGCAGGGTCTACCAAGGTATAGCAGGGTCTACCAAGGTCCAGCAAAGTCTACCAAGGTATAGCAGGGTCTACCAAGGTATAGCAGGGTCTACCAAGGTATAGCAAAGTCTACCAAGGTATAGCAGGGTCTACCAAGGTATAGCAAAGTCTACCAAGGTATAGCAAAGTCTACCAAGGTATAGCAGGGTCTACCAAGGTATAGCAGGGTCTACCAAGGTATAGCAGGGTCTACCAAGGTATAGCAGGGTCTACCAAGGTCCAGCAAAGTCTACCAAGGTGTAGCAGGGTCTACCAAGGTATAGCAGGGTCTACCAAGGTATAGCAGGGTCTACCAAGATATAGCAAAGTCTACCAAGGTATAGCAGGGTCTACCAACGTATAGCAGGGTCTACCAAGGTATAGCAGGGTCTACCAAGGTATAGCAAAGTCTACCAAGGTATAGCAGGGTCTACCAAGGTATAGCAAAGTCTACCAAGGTATAGCAAAGTCTACCAAGGTATAGCAGGGTCTACCAAGGTATAGCAAAGTCTACCAAGGTATAGCAAAGTCTACCAAGGTATAGCAGGGTCTACCAAGGTAAAGCAGGGTCTACCAAGGTATAGCAGGGTCTTCCAAGGTATAGCAGGGTCTACCAAGGTATAGCAGGGTCTACCAAGGTATAGCAGGGTCTACCAAGGTCCAGCAAAGTCTACCAAGGTGTAGCAGGGTCTACCAAGGTATAGCAGGGTCTACCAAGGTATAGCAGGGTCTACCAAGATATAGCAAAGTCTACCAAGGTATAGCAGGGTCTACCAAGGTATAGCAGGGTCTACCAAGGTATAGCAAAGTCTACCAAGGTATAGCAGGGTCTACCAAGGTATAGCAAAGTCTACCAAGGTATAGCAGGGTCTACCAAGGTATAGCAAAGTCTACCAAGGTATAGCAGGGTCTACCAAGGTATAGCAAAGTCTACCAAGGTATAGCAGGGTCTACCAAGGTATAGCAGGGTCTACCAAGGTATAGCAGGGTCTACCAAGGTATAGCAGGGTCTACCAAGGTCCAGCAAAGTCTACCAAGGTATAGCAGGGTCTACCAAGGTATAGCAGGGTCTACCAAGGTATAGCAGGGTCTACCAAGGTATAGCAGGGTCTACCAAGGTATAGCAGGGTCTACCAAGGTCCAGCAAAGTCTACCAAGGTATAGCAGGGTCTACCAAGGTATAGCAGGGTCTACCAAGGTATAGCAAAGTCTACCAAGGTATATCAGGGTCTACCAAGGTATAGCAGGGTCTACCAAGGTATAGCAGGGTCTACCAAGATATAGCAAAGTCTACCAAGGTATAGCAGGGTCTACCAAGGTATAGCAGGGTCTACCAAGGTATAGCAGGGTCTACCAAGGTATAGCAAAGTCTACCAAGGTATAGCAGGGTCTACCAAGGTATAGCAAAGTCTACCAAGGAATAGCAGGGTCTACCAAGGTATAGCAAAGTCTACCAAGGTATAGCAGGGTCTACCAAGGTATAACAAAGTCTACCAAGGTATAGCAAAGTCTACCAAGGTATAGCAAAGTCTACCAAGGTATAGCAGGGTCTACCAAGGTATAGCAGGGTCTACCAAGGTATAGCAGGGTCTACCAAGGTATAGCAAAGTCTACCAAGGTATAGCAGGGTCTACCAAGGTATAGCAGGGTCTTCCAAGGTATAGCAAAGTCTACCAAGGTATAGCAGGGTCTACCAAGGTATAGCAAAGTCTACCAAGGTATAGCAGGGTCTACCAAGGTATAGCAAAGTCTACCAAGGTATAGCAGGGTCTACCAAGGTATAGCAAAGTCTACCAAGGTATAGCAGGGTCTACCAAGGTATAGCAGGGTCTACCAAGGTATAGCAGGGTCTACCAAGGTCCAGCAAAGTCTACCAAGGTATAGCAGGGTCTACCAAGGTATAGCAGGGTCTACCAAGGTATAGCAAAGTCTACAAAGGTATAGCAGGGTCTACCAAGGTATAGCAGTATCTACCAAGGTATAGCAGGGTCTACCAAGGTATAGCAAAGTCTACCAAGGTATAGCAGGGTCTACCAAGGTATAGCAGGGTCTACCAAGGTATAGCAGGGTCTACCAAGGTATAGCAGTGTCTACCAAGGTATAGCAGGGTCTACCAAGGTATAGCAGGGTCTACCAAGGTATAGCAGGGTCTACCAAGGTCCAGCAAAGTCTACCAAGGTATAGCAGGGTCTACCAAGGTATAGCAGGGTCTACCAAGGTATAGCAAAGTCTACCAAGGTATAGCAGGGTCTACCAAGGTATAGCAAAGTCTACCAAGGTATAGCAAAGTCTACCAAGGTATAGCAGGGTCTACCAAGGTATAGCAAAGTCTACAAAGGTATAGCAGGGTCTACCAAGGTATAGCAGTATCTACCAAGGTATAGCAGGGTCTACCAAGGTATAGCAAAGTCTACCAAGGTATAGCAGGGTCTACCAAGGTATAGCAGGGTCTACCAAGGTATAGCAGGGTCTACCAAGGTATAGCAGTGTCTACCAAGGTATAGCAGGGTCTACCAAGGTATAGCAGGGTCTACCAAGGTATAGCAGGGTCTACCAAGGTCCAGCAAAGTCTACCAAGGTATAGCAGGGTCTACCAAGGTATAGCAGGGTCTACCAAGGTATAGCAAAGTCTACCAAGGTATAACAGGGTCTACCAAGGTATAGCAAAGTCTACCAAGGTATAGCAAAGTCTACCAAGGTATAGCAGGGTCTACCAAGGTATAGCAGGGTCTACCAAGGTATAGCAAGGTCTACCAAGGTATAGCAAAGTCTACCAAGGTATAGCTTGGTCTACCAAGGTATAGCAGGGTCTACCAAGGTATAGCAAAGTCTACCAAGGTATAGCAAAGTCTACCAAGGTATAGCAAGGTCTACCAAGGTATAGCAGGGTCTACCAAGGTATAGCAGGGTCTATCAAGGTCCAACAAAGTCTACCAAGGTCCAGTAAAGTCTACCAAGGTATAGCAAGGTCTACCAAGGTATAGCAGGGTCTACCAAGGTCCAGCAAAGTCTACCAAGGTATAGCAGGGTCTATCAAGGTCCAACAAAGTCTACCAAGGTCCAGTAAAGTCTACCAAGGTATAGCAAGGTCTACCAAGGTATAGCAGGGTCTACCAAGGTCCAGCAAAGTCTACCAAGGTATAGCAGGGTCTACCAGGGTCCAGCAAAGTCTACCAAGGTATAGCAAGGTCTACCAAGGTATAGCAGGGTCTACCAAGGTCCAGCAAAGTCTACCAAGGTATAGCAAGGTCTACCAAGGTATAGCAGGGTCTACCAAGGTCCAGCAAAGTCTACCAAGGTCCAGTAAAGTCTACCAAGGTATAGCTAAATCTACCAAGGTATAGCAGGGTCTACCAAGGTCCAGCAAAGTCTACCAAGGTATAGCAGGGTCTACCAAGGTATAGCAGGGTCTACCAAGGTATAGCAAAGTCTACCAAGGTATAGCAGGGTCTACCAAGGTATAGCAAAGTCTACCAAGGTATAGCAGGGTCTACCAAGGTATAGCAGGGTCTACCAAGGTATAGCAGGGTCTACCAAGGTCCAGCAAAGTCTACCAAGGTATAGCAGGGTCTACCAAGGTATAGCAGGGTCTACCAAGGTATAGCAAAGTCTACCAAGGTATAGCAGGGTCTACCAAGGTATAGCAGGGTCTACCAAGGTATAGCAAAGTCTACCAAGGTATAGCAGGGTCTACCAAGGTATAGCAAAGTCTACCAAGGTATAGCAGGGTCTACCAAGGTATAGCAGGGTCTACCAAGGTTTAGCAGGGTCTACCAAGGTATAGCAAAGTCTACCAAGGTATAGCAGGGTCTACCAAGGTATAGCAAAGTCTACCAAGGTATAGCAGGGTCTACCAAGGTATAGCAAAGTCTACCAAGGTATAGCAGGGTCTACCAAGGTATAGCAGGGTCTACCAAGGTATAGCAAAGTCTACCAAGGTATAGCAGGGTCTACCAAGGTATAGCAAAGTCTACCAAGGTATTGCAGGGTCTACCAAGGTCCAGCAAAGTCTACCAAGGTATAGCAAGGTCTACCAAGGTATAGCAGGGTCTACCAAGGTCCAGCAAAGTCTACCAAGGTCCAGCAAAGTCTACCAAGGTATAGCAAAGTCTACCAAGGTATAGCAAAGTCTACCAAGGTATAGCAGGGTCTACCAAGGTATAGCAAAGTCTACCAAGGTATAGCAGGGTCTACCAAGGTATAGCAGGGTCTACCAAGGTATAGCAAAGTCTACCAAGGTATAGCAGGGTCTACCAAGGTATAGCAGGGTCTACCAAGGTCCAGCAAAGTCTACCAAGGTATAGCAGGGTCTACCAAGGTATAGCAAAGTCTACCAAGGTATAGCAAGGTCTACCAAGGTATAGCAGGGTCTACCAAGGTATAGCAGGGTCTACCAAGGTATAGCAAAGTCTACCAAGGTATAGCAGGGTCTACCAAGGTATAGCAAAGTCTACCAAGGTATAGCAGGGTCTACCAAGGTATAGCAGGGTCTACCAAGGTATAGCAAGGTCTACCAAGGTATAGCAAAGTCTACCAAGGTATAGCAGGGTCTACCAAGGTATAGCAGGGTCTACCAAGGTATAGCAAAGTCTACCAAGGTATAGCAAGGTCTACCAAGGTATAGCAAGGTCTACCAAGGTATAGCAAAGTCTACCAAGGTACAGTAAAGTCTACCAAGGTATAGCAAAGTCTACCAAGGTATAGCAAGGTCTACCAAGGTATAGCAAAGTCTACCAAGGTATAGCAGGGTCTACCAAGGTATAGCAGGGTCTACCAAGGTCCAGCAAAGTCTACCAAGGTAAAGCAAGGTCTACCAAGGTATAGCAGGGTCTACCAAGATATAGCAGGGTCTACCAAGGTCCAGCAAAGTCTACCAAGGTATAGCAGGGTCTACTAAGGTCCAGCAAAGTCTACCAAGGTCCAGTAAAGTCTACCAAGGTATAGCAGGGTCTACCAAGGTATAGCAAAGTCTACCAAGGTATAGCAAAGTCTACCAAGGTATAGCAAGGTCTACCAAGGTATAGCAAAGTCTACCAAGGTCCAGTAAAGTCTACCAAGGTATAGCAGGTTCTACCAAGGTATAGCAAGGTCTACCAAGGTATAGCAAAGTCTACCAAGGTTTAGCAGGGTCTACCAAGGTATAGCAGGGTCTACCAAGGTATAGCAAAGTCTACCAAGGTATAGCAAAGTCTACCAAGGTATAGCAAGGTCTACCAAGGTATAGCAGGGTCTACCAAGGTCCAGCAAAGTCTACCAAGGTATAGCAGGGTCTATCAAGGTCCAACAAAGTCTACCAAGGTCCAGTAAAGTCTACCAAGGTATAGCAAGGTCTACCAAGGTATAGCAGGGTCTACCAAGGTCCAGCAAAGTCTACCAAGGTATAGCAGGGTCTACCAGGGTCCAGCAAAGTCTACCAAGGTATAGCAAGGTCTACCAAGGTATAGCAGGGTCTACCAAGGTCCAGCAAAGTCTACCAAGGTATAGCAAGGTCTACCAAGGTATAGCAGGGTCTACCAAGGTCCAGCAAAGTCTACCAAGGTCCAGTAAAGTCTACCAAGGTATAGCAAAATCTACCAAGGTATAGCAGGGTCTACCAAGGTATAGCAAAGTCTACCAAGGTATAGCAGGGTCTACCAAGGTATAGCAGGGTCTACCAAGGTCCAGCAAAGTCTACCAAGGTATAGCAAGGTCTACCAAGGTATAGCAGGGTCTACCAAGGTATAGCAGGGTCTACCAAGGGATAGCAGGGTCTACCAAGGTATAGCAGGGTCTACTAAGGTATAGCAAAGTCTACCAAGGTATAGCAAGGTCTACCAAGGTATAGCAAAGTCTACCAAGGTATAGCAAACTCTACCAAGGTATAGCAAACTCTACCAAGGTCAAGTAAAGTCTACCAAGGCCCAGCAAAGTCTACCAAGGTATAGCAAAGTCTACCAAGGTCCAGCAAAGTCTACCAAGGTCCAGCAAAGTCTACCAAGGTATAGCAAAGTCTACCAAGGTATAGCAAAGTCTACCAAGGTATAGCAAAGTCTACCAAGTTATAGCAAAGTCTACCAAGGTATAGCAAAGTCTACCAAGGTATAGCAAGGTCTACCAAGGTATAGCAAAGTCT
Organism: Trichomycterus rosablanca; assembly: GCF_030014385.1. Taxonomy (NCBI): domain Eukaryota; kingdom Metazoa; phylum Chordata; class Actinopteri; order Siluriformes; family Trichomycteridae; genus Trichomycterus; species Trichomycterus rosablanca. Next base: position 14,289 of record NW_026947155.1, on the reverse strand, counting down.
ACCAAGGTATAGCAAACTCTACCAAGGTATAGCAAACTCTACCAAGGTCAAGTAAAGTCTACCAAGGCCCAGCAAAGTCTACCAAGGTATAGCAAAGTCTACCAAGGTCCAGCAAAGTCTACCAAGGTATAGCAAAGTCTACCAAGGTATAGCAAAGTCTACCAAGGTATAGCAAAGTCTACCAAGGTCCAGCAAAGTCTACCAAGGTATAGCAAAGTCTACCAAGGTATAGCAGGGTCTACCAAGGTATAGCAGGGTCTACCAAGGTATAGCAAAGTCTACCAAGGTATAGCAGGGTCTACCAAGGTATAGCAAGGTCTACCAAGGTATAGCAAAGTCTACCAAGGTATAGCAGGGTCTACCAAGGTATAGCAGGGTCTACCAAGGTATAGCAGGGTCTACCAAGGTATAGCAAGGTCTACCAAGGTATAGCAGGGTCTACCAAGGTATAGCAGGGTCTACCAAGGTCCAGCAAAGTCTACCAAGGTATAGCAGGGTCTACCAAGGTCCAGCAAAGTCTACCAAGGTATAGCAGGGTCTACCAAGGTATAGCAGGGTCTACCAAGGTATAGCAAAGTCTACCAAGGTATAGCAAGGTCTACCAAGGTATAGCAGGGTCTACCAAGGTATAGCAAAGTCTACCAAGGTATAGCAGGGTCTACCAAGGTATAGCAGGGTCTACCAAGGTCCAGCAAAGTCTACCAAGGTATAGCAAGGTCTACCAAGGTATAGCAGGGTCTACCAAGGTATAGCAGGGTCTACCAAGGTCCAGCAAAGTCTACCAAGGTATAGCAGGGTCTACCAAGGTCCAGCAAAGTCTACCAAGGTCCAGTAAAGTCTACCAAGGTATAGCAGGGTCTACCAAGGTATAGCAAAGTCTACCAAGGTATAGCAAAGTCTACCAAGGTATAGCAAGGTCTACCAAGGTATAGCAAAGTCTACCAAGGTCCAGTAAAATCTACCAAGGTATAGCAGGGTCTACCAAGGTATAGCAGGGTCTACCAAGGTATAGCAAAGTCTACCAAGGTATAGCAGGGTCTACCAAGGTATAGCAAAGTCTACCAAGGTATAGCAGGGTCTACCAAGGTATAGCAGGGTCTACCAAGGTATAGCAAAGTCTACCAAGGTATAGCAGGGTCTACCAAGGTATAGCAAAGTCTACCAAGGTATAGCAGGGTCTACCAAGGTATAGCAAAGTCTACCAAGGTATAGCAGGGTCTACCAAGGTATAGCAGAGTCTACCAAGGTATAGCAAAGTCTACCAAGGTATAGCAGGGTCTACCAAGGTATAGCAAAGTCTACCAAGGTATAGCAGGGTCTACCAAGGTATAGCAGGGTCTACCAAGGTATAGCAAAGTCTACCAAGGTATAGCAGGGTCTACCAAGGTATAGCAAAGTATAGCAAAGTCTAACAAGGTCCAGCAAAGTCTACCAAGGTATAGCAAAGTCTACCAAGGTATAGCAAAGTCTACCAAGGTATAGCAAAGTCTACCAAGGTCCAGCAAAGTCTACCAAGGTCTAGCAAAGTCTACCAAGATCCGGCAAAGTCTACCAAGGTCAAGCAAAGTCTACCAAGGTCCAGCAAAGTCTACCAAGGTACAGCAAAGTCTACCAAGGTATAGCAAAGTCCACCAAGGTATAGCAAAGTCTACCAAGGTATAGCAAAGTCTACCAAGTTATAGCAAAGTCTACCAAGGTATAGCAAACTCTACCAAGGTATAGCAAACTCTACCAAGGTCAAGTAAAGTCTACCAAGGCCCAGCAAAGTCTACCAAGGTATAGCAAAGTCTACCAAGGTCCAGCAAAGTCTACCAAGGTCCAGCAAAGTCTACCAAGGTATAGCAAAGTCTACCAAGGTATAGCAAAGTCTACCAAGGTATAGCAAAGTCTACCAAGTTATAGCAAAGTCTACCAAGGTATAGCAAACTCTACCAAGGTCAAGTAAAGTCTACCAAGGCCCAGCAAAGTCTACCAAGGTATAGCAAAGTCTACCAAGGTCCAGCAAAGTCTACCAAGGTATAGCAAAGTCTACCAAGGTATAGCAAAGTCTACCAAGGTATAGCAAAGTCTACCAAGGTCCAGCAAAGTCTACCAAGGTATAGCAAAGTCTACCAAGGTCCAGCAAAGTCTACCAAGGTATAGCAAAGTCTACCAAGGTATAGCAGGGTCTACCAAGGTATAGCAGGGTCTACCAAGGTATAGCAAAGTCTACCAAGGTATAGCAGGGTCTACCAATGTATAGCAAAGTCTACCAAGGTATAGCAGGGTCTACCAAGGTATAGCAGGGTCTACCAAGGTATAGCAGGGTCTACCAAGGTATAGCAGGGTCTACCAAGGTATAGCAAAGTCTACCAAGGTATAGCAGGGTCTACCAAGGTATAGCAAAGTCTACCAAGGTATAGCAGGGTCTACCAAGGTATAGCAAAGTCTACCAAGGTATAGCAGGGTCTACCAAGGTATAGCAGGGTCTACCAAGGTATAACAAAGTCTACCAAGGTATAGCAGGGTCTACCAAGGTATAGCAAAGTCTACCAAGGTATAGCAGGGTCTACCAAGGTATAGCAGGGTCTACCAAGGTATAGCAGGGTCTACCAAGGTCCAGCAAAGTCTACCAAGGTATAGCAGGGTCTACCAAGGTATAGCAAAGTCTACCAAGGTATATCAGGGTCTACCAAGGTATAGCAGGGTCTACCAAGGTATAGCAAAGTCTACCAAGGTATAGCAGGGTCTACCAAGGTATAGCAAAGTCTACCAAGGTATAGCAGGGTCTACCAAGGTATAGCAGGGTCTACCAAGGTTTAGCAGGGTCTACCAAGGTATAGCAAAGTCTACCAAGGTATAGCAGGGTCTACCAAGGTATAGCAAAGTCTACCAAGGTATAGCAGGGTCTACCAAGGTATAGCAAAGTCTACCAAGGTATAGCAGGGTCTACCAAGGTATAGCAGGGTCTACCAAGGTATAGCAAAGTCTACCAAGGTATAGCAGGGTCTACCAAGGTATAGCAAAGTCTACCAAGGTATTGCAGGGTCTACCAAGGTCCAGCAAAGTCTACCAAGGTATAGCAAGGTCTACCAAGGTATAGCAGGGTCTACCAAGGTCCAGCAAAGTCTACCAAGGTCCAGCAAAGTCTACCAAGGTATAGCAAAGTCTACCAAGGTATAGCAGGGTCTACCAAGGTATAGCAAAGTCTACCAAGGTATAGCAGGGTCTACCAAGGTATAGCAGGGTCTACCAAGGTATAGCAAGGTCTACCAAGGTATAGCAAAGTCTACCAAGGTATAGCAGGGTCTACCAAGGTATAGCAAAGTCTACCAAGGTATAGCAGGGTCTACCAAGGTATAGCAAAGTCTCCCAAGGTATAGCAGGGTCTACCAAGGTCCAGCAAAGTCTACCAAGGTATAGCAAAGTCTACCAAGGTATAGCAGGGTCTACCAAGGTCCAGCAAAGTCTACCAAGGTATAGCAAGGTCTACCAAGGTATAGCAAAGTCTACCAAGGTATAGCAAGGTCTACCAAGGTATAGCAGGGTCTACCAAGGTATAGCAGGGTCTACCAAGGTATAGCAGGGTCTACCAAGGTATAGCAGGGTCTACCAAGGTCCAGCAAAGTATACCAAGGTATAGCAGGGTCTACCAAGGTATAGCAGGGTCTACCAAGGTATAGCAAAGTCTACCAAGGTATAGCAGGGTCTACCAAGGTATAGCAAAGTCTACCAAGGTATAGCAGGGTCTACCAAGGTATAGCAAAGTCTACCAAGGTATAGCAGGGTCTACCAAGGTATAGCAAAGTCTACCAAGGTATAGCAAAGTCTACCAAGGTATAGCAGGGTCTACCAAGGTATAGCAGGGTCTACCAAGGTATAGCAAAGTCTACCAAGGTATAGCAGGGTCTACCAAGGTATAGCAGGGTCTACCAAGGTATAGCAAAGTCTACCAAGGTATAGCAGGGTCTACCAAGGTATAGCAGGGTCTACCAAGGTATAGCAAAGTCTACCAAGGTATAGCAGGGTCTACCAAGGTTTAGCAGGGTCTACCAAGTTATAGCAGGGTCTACCAAGGTATAGCAAAGTCTACCAAGGTATAGCAAAGTCTACCAAGGTATAGCAAGGTCTACCAAGGTATAGCAGGGTCTACCAAGGTATAGCAGGGTCTATCAAGGTCCAACAAAGTCTACCAAGGTCCAGTAAAGTCTACCAAGGTATAGCAAGGTCTACCAAGGTATAGCAGGGTCTACCAAGGTCCAGCAAAGTCTACCAAGGTATAGCAGGGTCTATCAAGGTCCAACAAAGTCTACCAAGGTCCAGTAAAGTCTACCAAGGTATAGCAAGGTCTACCAAGGTATAGCAGGGTCTACCAAGGTCCAGCAAAGTCTACCAAGGTATAGCAGGGTCTACCAGGGTCCAGCAAAGTCTACCAAGGTATAGCAAGGTCTACCAAGGTATAGCAGGGTCTACCAAGGTCCAGCAAAGTCTACCAAGGTATAGCAAGGTCTACCAAGGTATAGCAGGGTCTACCAAGGTCCAGCAAAGTCTACCAAGGTCCAGTAAAGTCTACCAAGGTATAGCTAAATCTACCAAGGTATAGCAGGGTCTACCAAGGTCCATCAAAGTCTACCAAGGTATAGCAGGGTCTACCAAGGTATAGCAGGGTCTACCAAGGTATAGCAAAGTCTACCAAGGTATAGCAGGGTCTACCAAGGTATAGCAAAGTCTACCAAGGTATAGCAGGGTCTACCAAGGTATAGCAGGGTCTACCAAGGTATAGCAGGGTCTACCAAGGTCCAGCAAAGTCTACCAAGGTATAGCAGGGTCTACCAAGGTATAGCAGGGTCTACCAAGGTATAGCAAAGTCTACCAAGGTATAGCAGGGTCTACCAAGGTATAGCAGGGTCTACCAAGGTATAGCAAAGTCTACCAAGGTATAGCAGGGTCTACCAAGGTATAGCAAAGTCTACCAAGGTATAGCAGGGTCTACCAAGGTATAGCAGGGTCTACCAAGGTTTAGCAGGGTCTACCAAGGTATAGCAAAGTCTACCAAGGTATAGCAGGGTCTACCAAGGTATAGCAAAGTCTACCAAGGTATAGCAGGGTCTACCAAGGTATAGCAAAGTCTACCAAGGTATAGCAGGGTCTACCAAGGTATAGCAGGGTCTACCAAGGTATAGCAAAGTCTACCAAGGTATAGCAGGGTCTACCAAGGTATAGCAAAGTCTACCAAGGTATTGCAGGGTCTACCAAGGTCCAGCAAAGTCTACCAAGGTATAGCAAGGTCTACCAAGGTACAGCAGGGTCTACCAAGGTCCAGCAAAGTCTACCAAGGTCCAGCAAAGTCTACCAAGGTATAGCAAAGTCTACCAAGGTATAGCAAAGTCTACCAAGGTATAGCAGGGTCTACCAAGGTATAGCAAAGTCTACCAAGGTATAGCAGGGTCTACCAAGGTATAGCAGGGTCTACCAAGGTATAGCAAAGTCTACCAAGGTATAGCAGGGTCTACCAAGGTATAGCAGGGTCTACCAAGGTCCAGCAAAGTCTACCAAGGTATAGCAGGGTCTACCAAGGTATAGCAAAGTCTACCAAGGTATAGCAAGGTCTACCAAGGTATAGCAGGGTCTACCAAGGTATAGCAGGGTCTACCAAGGTATAGCAAAGTCTACCAAGGTATAGCAGGGTCTACCAAGGTATAGCAAAGTCTACCAAGGTATAGCAGGGTCTACCAAGGTATAGCAGGGTCTACCAAGGTATAGCAAGGTCTACCAAGGTATAGCAAAGTCTACCAAGGTATAGCAGGGTCTACCAAGGTATAGCAGGGTCTACCAAGGTATAGCAAAGTCTACCAAGGTATAGCAAGGTCTACCAAGGTATAGCAAGGTCTACCAAGGTATAGCAAAGTCTACCAAGGTACAGTAAAGTCTACCAAGGTATAGCAAAGTCTACCAAGGTATAGCAAGGTCTACCAAGGTATAGCAAAGTCTACCAAGGTATAGCAGGGTCTACCAAGGTATAGCAGGGTCTACCAAGGTCCAGCAAAGTCTACCAAGGTAAAGCAAGGTCTACCAAGGTATAGCAGGGTCTACCAAGGTATAGCAGGGTCTACCAAGGTCCAGCAAAGTCTACCAAGGTATAGCAGGGTCTACTAAGGTCCAGCAAAGTCTACCAAGGTCCAGTAAAGTCTACCAAGGTATAGCAGGGTCTACCAAGGTATAGTAAAGTCTACCAAGGTATAGCAAAGTCTACCAAGGTATAGCAAGGTCTACCAAGGTATAGCAAAGTCTACCAAGGTCCAGTAAAGTCTACCAAGGTATAGCAGGTTCTACCAAGGTATAGCAAGGTCTACCAAGGTATAGCAAAGTCTACCAAGGTTTAGCAGGGTCTACCAAGGTATAGCAGGGTCTACCAAGGTATAGCAAAGTCTACCAAGGTATAGCAAAGTCTACCAAGGTATAGCAAGGTCTACCAAGGTATAGCAGGGTCTACCAAGGTATAGCAGGGTCTATCAAGGTCCAACAAAGTCTACCAAGGTCCAGTAAAGTCTACCAAGGTATAGCAAGGTCTACCAAGGTATAGCAGGGTCTACCAAGGTCCAGCAAAGTCTACCAAGGTATAGCAGGGTCTATCAAGGTCCAACAAAGTCTACCAAGGTCCAGTAAAGTCTACCAAGGTATAGCAAGGTCTACCAAGGTATAGCAGGGTCTACCAAGGTCCAGCAAAGTCTACCAAGGTATAGCAGGGTCTACCAGGGTCCAGCAAAGTCTACCAAGGTATAGCAAGGTCTACCAAGGTATAGCAGGGTCTACCAAGGTCCAGCAAAGTCTACCAAGGTATAGCAAGGTCTACCAAGGTATAGCAGGGTCTACCAAGGTCCAGCAAAGTCTACCAAGGTCCAGTAAAGTCTACCAAGGTATAGCAAAATCTACCAAGGTATAGCAGGGTCTACCAAGGTATAGCAAAGTCTACCAAGGTATAGCAGGGTCTACCAAGGTATAGCAGGGTCTACCAAGGTCCAGCAAAGTCTACCAAGGTATAGCAAGGTCTACCAAGGTATAGCAGGGTCTACCAAGGTATAGCAGGGTCTACCAAGGTATAGCAGGGTCTACCAAGGTATAGCAGGGTCTACTAAGGTATAGCAAAGTCTACCAAGGTATAGCAAGGTCTACCAAGGTATAGCAAAGTCTACCAAGGTATAGCAGGGTCTACCAAGGTATAGCAAAGTCTACCAAGGTATAGCAGGGTCTACCAAGGTATAGCAAAGTCTCCCAAGGTATAGCAGGGTCTACCAAGGTCCAGCAAAGTGTACCAAGGTATAGCAAAGTCTACCAAGGTATAGCAGGGTCTACCAAGGTCCAGCAAAGTCTACCAAGGTATAGCAAGGTCTACCAAGGTATAGCAAAGTCTACCAAGGTATAGCAAGGTCTACCAAGGTATAGCAGGGTCTACCAAGGTATAGCAGGGTCTACCAAGGTATAGCAGGGTCTACCAAGGTATAGCAGGGTCTACCAAGGTCCAGCAAAGTCTACCAAGGTATAGCAGGGTCTACCAAGGTATAGCAGGGTCTACCAAGGTATAGCAAAGTCTACCAAGGTATAGCAGGGTCTACCAAGGTATAGCAAAGTCTACCAAGGTATAGCAGGGTCTATCAAGGTATAGCAAAGTCTACCAAGGTATAGCAGGGTCTACCAAGGTATAGCAAAGTCTACCAAGGTATAGCAAAGTCTACCAAGGTATAGCAGGGTCTACCAAGGTATAGCAGGGTCTACCAAGGTATAGCAAAGTCTACCAAGGTATAGCAGGGTCTACCAAGGTATAGCAGGGTCTACCAAGGTATAGCAAAGTCTACCAAGGTATAGCAGGGTCTACCAAGGTATAGCAGGGTCTACCAAGGTATAGCAAAGTCTACCAAGGTATAGCAGGGTCTACCAAGGTATAGCAAAGTCTACCAAGGTATAGCAGGGTCTACCAAGGTATAGCAAAGTCTACCAAGGTATAGCAGGGTCTACCAAGGTATAGCAAAGTCTACCAAGGTATAGCAAAGTCTACCAAAGTATAGCAGGGTCTACCAAGGTATAGCAAAGTCTACCAAGGTATAGCAAGGTCTACCAAGGTATAGCAGGGTCTACCAAGGTATAGCAAAGTCTACCAAGGTAAAGCAGGGTCTACCAAGGTATAGCAGGGTCTACCAAGGTATAGCAGGGTCTACCAAGGTATAGCAGGGTCTACCAAGGTATAGCAGGGTCTACTAAGGTCCAGCAAAGTCTACCAAGGTATAGCAAGGTCTACCAAGGTATAGCAAAGTCTACCAAGGTATAGCAAAGTCTACCAAGGTATAGCAGGGTCTACCAAGGTATAGCAAAGTCTACCAAGGTATAGCAGGGTCTACCAAGGTATAGCAGGGTCTACCAAGGTATAGCAAAGTCTACCAAGGTATAGCAGGGTCTACCAAGGTATAGCAGGGTCTACCAAGGTCCAGCAAAGTCTACCAAGGTATAGCAGGGTCTACCAAGGTATAGCAAAGTCTACCAAGGTATAGCAAGGTCTACCAAGGTATAGCAGGGTCTACCAAGGTATAGCAGGGTCTACCAAGGTATAGCAAAGTCTACCAAGGTATAGCAGGGTCTACCAAGGTATAGCAAAGTCTACCAAGGTATAGCAGGGTCTACCAAGGTATAGCAGGGTCTACCAAGGTATAGCAAGGTCTACCAAGGTATAGCAAAGTCTACCAAGGTATAGCAGGGTCTACCAAGGTATAGCAGGGTCTACCAAGGTATAGCAAAGTCTACCAAGGTATAGCAAGGTCTACCAAGGTATAGCAAGGTCTACCAAGGTATAGCAAAGTCTACCAAGGTACAGTAAAGTCTACCAAGGTATAGCAAAGTCTACCAAGGTATAGCAAGGTCTACCAAGGTATAGCAAAGTCTACCAAGGTATAGCAGGGTCTACCAAGGTATAGCAGGGTCTACCAAGGTCCAGCAAAGTCTACCAAGGTAAAGCAAGGTCTACCAAGGTATAGCAGGGTCTACCAAGGTATAGCAGGGTCTACCAAGGTCCAGCAAAGTCTACCAAGGTATAGCAGGGTCTACTAAGGTCCAGCAAAGTCTACCAAGGTCCAGTAAAGTCTACCAAGGTATAGCAGGGTCTACCAAGGTATAGTAAAGTCTACCAAGGTATAGCAAAGTCTACCAAGGTATAGCAAGGTCTACCAAGGTATAGCAAAGTCTACCAAGGTCCAGTAAAGTCTACCAAGGTATAGCAGGTTCTACCAAGGTATAGCAAGGTCTACCAAGGTATAGCAAAGTCTACCAAGGTTTAGCAGGGTCTACCAAGGTATAGCAGGGTCTACCAAGGTATAGCAAAGTCTACCAAGGTATAGCAAAGTCTACCAAGGTATAGCAAGGTCTACCAAGGTATAGCAGGGTCTACCAAGGTATAGCAGGGTCTATCAAGGTCCAACAAAGTCTACCAAGGTCCAGTAAAGTCTACCAAGGTATAGCAAGGTCTACCAAGGTATAGCAGGGTCTACCAAGGTCCAGCAAAGTCTACCAAGGTATAGCAGGGTCTATCAAGGTCCAACAAAGTCTACCAAGGTCCAGTAAAGTCTACCAAGGTATAGCAAGGTCTACCAAGGTATAGCAGGGTCTACCAAGGTCCAGCAAAGTCTACCAAGGTATAGCAGGGTCTACCAGGGTCCAGCAAAGTCTACCAAGGTATAGCAAGGTCTACCAAGGTATAGCAGGGTCTACCAAGGTCCAGCAAAGTCTACCAAGGTATAGCAAGGTCTACCAAGGTATAGCAGGGTCTACCAAGGTCCAGCAAAGTCTACCAAGGTCCAGTAAAGTCTACCAAGGTATAGCAAAATCTACCAAGGTATAGCAGGGTCTACCAAGGTATAGCAAAGTCTACCAAGGTATAGCAGGGTCTACCAAGGTATAGCAGGGTCTACCAAGGTCCAGCAAAGTCTACCAAGGTATAGCAAGGTCTACCAAGGTATAGCAGGGTCTACCAAGGTATAGCAGGGTCTACCAAGGTATAGCAGGGTCTACCAAGGTATAGCAGGGTCTACTAAGGTATAGCAAAGTCTACCAAGGTATAGCAAGGTCTACCAAGGTATAGCAAAGTCTACCAAGGTATAGCAGGGTCTACCAAGGTATAGCAAAGTCTACCAAGGTATAGCAGGGTCTACCAAGGTATAGCAAAGTCTCCCAAGGTATAGCAGGGTCTACCAAGGTCCAGCAAAGTGTACCAAGGTATAGCAAAGTCTACCAAGGTATAGCAGGGTCTACCAAGGTCCAGCAAAGTCTACCAAGGTATAGCAAGGTCTACCAAGGTATAGCAAAGTCTACCAAGGTATAGCAAGGTCTACCAAGGTATAGCAGGGTCTACCAAGGTATAGCAGGGTCTACCAAGGTATAGCAGGGTCTACCAAGGTATAGCAGGGTCTACCAAGGTCCAGCAAAGTCTACCAAGGTATAGCAGGGTCTACCAAGGTATAGCAGGGTCTACCAAGGTATAGCAAAGTCTACCAAGGTATAGCAGGGTCTACCAAGGTATAGCAAAGTCTACCAAGGTATAGCAGGGTCTATCAAGGTATAGCAAAGTCTACCAAGGTATAGCAGGGTCTACCAAGGTATAGCAAAGTCTACCAAGGTATAGCAAAGTCTACCAAGGTATAGCAGGGTCTACCAAGGTATAGCAGGGTCTACCAAGGTATAGCAAAGTCTACCAAGGTATAGCAGGGTCTACCAAGGTATAGCAGGGTCTACCAAGGTATAGCAAAGTCTACCAAGGTATAGCAGGGTCTACCAAGGTATAGCAGGGTCTACCAAGGTATAGCAAAGTCTACCAAGGTATAGCAGGGTCTACCAAGGTATAGCAAAGTCTACCAAGGTATAGCAGGGTCTACCAAGGTATAGCAAAGTCTACCAAGGTATAGCAGGGTCTACCAAGGTATAGCAAAGTCTACCAAGGTATAGCAAAGTCTACCAAAGTATAGCAGGGTCTACCAAGGTATAGCAAAGTCTACCAAGGTATAGCAAGGTCTACCAAGGTATAGCAGGGTCTACCAAGGTATAGCAAAGTCTACCAAGGTAAAGCAGGGTCTACCAAGGTATAGCAGGGTCTACCAAGGTATAGCAGGGTCTACCAAGGTATAGCAGGGTCTACCAAGGTATAGCAGGGTCTACTAAGGTCCAGCAAAGTCTACCAAGGTATAGCAAGGTCTACCAAGGTATAGCAAAGTATACCAAGGTATAGCAGGGTCTACCAAGGTATAGCAAAGTCTACCAAGGTATAGCAGGGTCTACCAAGGTATAGCAAAGTCTCCCAAGGTATAGCAGGGTCTACCAAGGTCCAGCAAAGTCTACCAAGGTATAGCAAAGTCTACCAAGGTATAGCAGGGTCTACCAAGGTCCAGCAAAGTCTACCAAGGTATAGCAAGGTCTACCAAGGTATAGCAAAGTCTACCAAGGTATAGCAAGGTCTACCAAGGTATAGCAGGGTCTACCAAGGTATAGCAGGGTCTACCAAGGTATAGCAGGGTCTACCAAGGTATAGCAGGGTCTACCAAGGTCCAGCAAAGTATACCAAGGTATAGCAGGGTCTACCAAGGTATAGCAGGGTCTACCAAGGTATAGCAAAGTCTACCAAGGTATAGCAGGGTCTACCAAGGTATAGCAAAGTCTACCAAGGTATAGCAGGGTCTACCAAGGTATAGCAAAGTCTACCAAGGTATAGCAAAGTCTACCAAGGTATAGCAGGGTCTACCAAGGTATAGCAAAGTCTACCAAGGTATAGCAAGGTCTACCAAGGTATAGCAGGGTCTACCAAGGTATAGCAAAGTCTACCAAGGTATAGCAGGGTCTACCAAGGTATAGCAGGGTCTACCAAGGTATAGCAGGGTCTATCAAGGTATAGCAGGGTCTACCAAGGTCCAGCAAAGTCTACCAAGGTATAGCAGGGTCTACCAAGGTATAGCAGGGTCTACCAAGGTATAGCAAAGTCTACCAAGGTATATCAGGGTCTACCAAGGTATAGCAGGGTCTACCAAGGTATAGCAGGGTCTACCAAGATATAGCAAAGTCTACCAAGGTATAGCAGGGTCTACCAATGTATAGCAGGGTCTACCAAGGTATAGCAGGGTCTACCAAGGTATAGCAAAGTCTACCAAGGTATAGCAGGGTCTACCAAGGTATAGCAAAGTCTACCAAGGTATAGCAGGGTCTACCAAGGTATAGCAAAGTCTACCAAGGTATAGCAGGGTCTACCAAGTTATAGCAAAGTCTACCAAGGTATAGCAGGGTCTACCAAGGTATAGCAGGGTCTACAAAAGGTATAGCAGGGTCTACCAAGGTCCAGCAAAGTCTACCAAGGTATAGCAGGGTCTACCAAGGTATAGCAGGGTCTACCAAGGTATAGCAAAGTCTACCAAGGTATAGCAGGGTCTACCAAGGTATAGCAGGGTCTACCAAGGTATAGAAAAGTCTACCAAGGTATAGCAGGGTCTACCAAGGTATAGCAAAGTCTACCAAGGTATAGCAGGGTCTACCAAGGTATAGCAAAGTCTACCAAGGTATAGCAGGGTCTACCAAGGTATAGCAAAGTCTACCAAGGTATAGCAGGGTCTACCAAGGTATAGCAGGGTCTACCAAGGTCCAGCAAAGTCTACCAAGGTATAGCAGGGTCTACCAAGGTATAGCAGGGTCTACCAAGGTATAGCAAAGTCTACCAAGGTATAGCAGGGTCTACCAAGGTATAGCAGGGTCTACCAAGGTATAGCAGGGTCTACCAAGGTATAGCAGGGTCTACCAAGGTATAGCAGGGTCTACCAAGGTATAGCAGGTCTACCAAGGTATAGCAGGGTCTACCAAGGTATAGCAGGGTCTACCAAGGTACAGCAAAGTCTACCAAGGTATAGCAGGGTCTACCAAGGTATAGCAAAGTCTACCAAGGTATAGCAGGGTCTACCAAGGTATAGCAAAGTCTACCAAGGTATAGCAGGGTCTACCAAGGTATAGCAGGGTCTACCAAGGTATAGCAAGGGTCTACCAAGGTATAGCAAAGTCTACCAAGGTATAGCAGGGTCTACCAAGGTATAGCAGGGTCTACCAAGGTATAGCAGGGTCTACCAAGGTATAGCAAGGTCTACCAAGGTATAGCAGGGTCTACCAAGGTATAGCAGGGTCTACCAAGGTATAGCAAAGTCTACCAAGGTATAGCAGGGTCTACCAAGGTACAGCAAAGTCTACCAAGGTATAGCAGGGTCTACCAAGGTATAGCAGGGTCTACCAAGGTATAGCAGGGTCTACCAAGGTATAGCAAAGTCTACCAAGGTATAGCAGGGTCTACCAAGGTATAGCAGGGTCTACCAAGGTATAGCAAAGTCTACCAAGGTATAGCAGGGTCTACCAAGGTATAGCAGGGTCTACCAAGGTATAGCAGGGTCTACCAAGGTATAGCAAAGTCTACCAAGGTATAGCAGGGTCTACCAAGGTATAGCAAGGTCTACCAAGGTATAGCAGGGTCTACCAAGGTATAGCAAAGTCTACCAAGGTATAGCAGGGTCTACCAAGGTATAGCAAAGGTCTACCAAGGTATAGCAGGGTCTACCAAGGTATAGCAGGGTCTACCAAGGTATAGCAGGGTCTACCAAGGTCAGCAAAGTCTACCAAGGTATAGCAGGGTCTACCAAGGTATAGCAGGGTCTACCAAGGTATAGCAAAGTCTACCAAGGTATAGCAGGGTCTACCAAGGTATAGCAGGGTCTACCAAGGTATAGCAAAGTCTACCAAGGTATAGCAGGGTCTACCAAGGTATAGCAAGGTCTACCAAGGTATAGCAGGGTCTACCAAGGTATAGCAAAGTCTACCAAGGTATAGCAGGGTCTACCAAGGTATAGCAAGGTCTACCAAGGTATAGCAGGGTCTACCAAGGTATAGCAGGGTCTACCAAGGTATAGCAAGGTCTACCAAGGTATAGCAGGGTCTACCAAGGTATAGCAAAGTCTACCAAGGTATAGCAAAGTCTACCAAGGTATAGCAGGGTCTACCAAGGTATAGCAGGGTCTACCAAGGTATAGCAAGGTCTACCAAGGTATAGCAAAGTCTACCAAGGTATTTGCAGGGTCTACCAAGGTTATAGCAGGGTCTACCAAGGTATAGCAGGGTCTACCAAGGTATAGCAAGGTCTACCAAGGTATAGCAGGGTCTACCAAGGTATAGCAGGGTCTACCAAGGTATAGCAAAGTCTACCAAGGTATAGCAAGGTCTACCAAGGAATAGCAGGGTCATCTGTCTCGCGTGTGT
>NW_026947154.1:0-31667 GCF_030014385.1 Trichomycterus rosablanca | reverse complement strand
ATTGTCCATGATGTGTCTTATTTTTGTCTACTAATTCATTCTAGTTAATTTGTTTATTGTGTAATTATGTAGCTTCTTTCTACAGCAGACAATCTACCTTCTGCATGTTTTTGATATTTGGAAAATAAACAAGGACACTAGCATACTATGGCTAACCTTCTTATCAGTGACTGAGGGCAAGGTTTAAACATTATCTGGCACATTCACATGAGAAGTGTCAAAGCTGCTTTTGTGCCAGCTGTTCCATTGCTTCCTTTGGAGTGTGGCACTTTTGCAGTGTTGGGCTTGTGATTTTGGTGCTTGCAGCGGCACTTAAAGTTCACCTGATTGAACTTTGGCCCAGTTTGCCACTGATCTTTTTAAAGCTCCTCCAGTAAGACGAATTGTTTGATATGAGGCGGTGAAAGTGACTCAGGCCAAATAAAAAAAAGCTAAATGTGACTTTATACTAAAACAATGACAGAGGAATATTAAGAAAAGGTTTAGTGTTTTTATGTTGTTTTTTAGTACATTAAGCCATGTTAAGCTTTGTTTACTCATTTGTTAAGCATTTTGATTGATCCAGATACAGTAAATTTCAGCCTCTTGATGCATGCTCAATAATCCAGGTACACAAAGTTGAATCAGTTAATCTAGACACCAGTTAGTTGTAGAGATATGTTTTGCTTCTTCAGTCTGAGCTGGTGGTGAATACCCCGACCTTATATGCAGACGATTTGAATAATGACCAATCACCGCTCATTGCATAGCAATGGAACCGGTGATCAGGTCCATATGCAATTCACAATGAGCATTAATTACAGTGGCGATGTGTTCCCTTTACATATTGATTGGGGTATAGCTCCTATTACGGTGTTGTAAGATGGTGAGAGATGTACTAGTACGCCACTGTAATTAATGGTGATTGTGATTTGCATATGGACCTGATCACCGGTTTCATTGTTATGCAATATGTGGCCACAGAATCAGCAATCTGCAATCCGCACAATCAGCAATCCACAAAAACAACATCCCCAATCTGGAAGCGGAACAGTTGCGGATGAAAGTGTCAGTCTGCCTTCAGTCACAGACTGATTCCTCCTAAATGCAGGACTGAACGTTACAGAAAATCCTTTCTTATAACTGCTATCAGACTGTTTAACAGTTCACAATAATTCAAATAAATCATTTATAAGAAATACTTACTTCTGTATGCTATGCATGCACCATAAAAAGTTTACATGTATATAGTACCATACTGTACATTTTTATCTTATTGCTTGTTTTTGCACTGTAAGTTAATGTTGTATGTATACAAGAAGTTGTTGTTGACTGTTGTCTGAGCTGCTGTAACAAAGAAATTTCCTGCAAAGGATCAATAAAGAATCTATCTATCTATCTATCTATCTATCTATCTATCTATCTATCTATCTATCTATCTATCTATCTATCTATCTATCTATCTATCTATCTATCTATCTATCTATCTATCTATCTATCTAATGCAAAACCACCTCCATCCAACATCAGCAGAGACGAGAGGTATGTACTTACTACACTTAGTAAGGACAATAACATCATCATACTTCCTGCCAACAAGGGTAGATGTACTGTTCTGTTAAACCAGATAGACTATCATGAGAAAGTGATGTTATTACTTAGTGACACTAACACTAATGAGCTGCTAAAACGGGATCCAGGTAGTAGCTACAAGAAAAAAGGTGATAAATTGTCCAAAAGTTTTAGAACAGAACAACAGACAGAGTACTGACAGAGCTTTGTACTACGAATTATATCCGGGGGAGGCTACACTAGTCTGTATGGGTTACCTAAGATACACAAACAGGATGTAACTTTAAGACCCATTGTTTGTATGATTAACTCTGTGACATAACATTTCTAAGTTTCTAGCATCGATTCTCAATCCGTTGGTAGGTAGCACGGAACACCACATTCAGAACACCATGGACTTTGTGGACAAGGTTAAGAGCGTCATCATGGAGACGGAGGAAACAATGGTCTCGTATGATGTTACATCCCTCTTCACGTGCATTCTGGTTGCTGAGGCAGTGGAGGTGGTCTGTAGGAAACTACAAGGCGACCCCACCCTGAGAAAGAGGACCACCCCTACCATGGATCAGGTGTGCACTCTTTTAGAACTGTGTCTTCGGTCCACCTACTTCTCGTACAGAGCACAGTTCTACAAACAGAAACATGGGTGTGCTATGGGGTCCCCAGTCTTACATATTGTTGCAAACCTGTACATGGAGGAAGTGGAAAAGAAGGCACTAATGTCCTACTCAGGGACACCACCGAGTCATTGGTTCAGATATGTGGACGACACCTGGGTTAAAATAAAATTAGAGGAAGTACCACATTTCACAGACCACATCAACTTGGTGGACAAACACATCAAGTTCACAAGGGAGGATGCAAGCAACAACAGTTTAGCCTTTTTAGACTGTGAAATGGATGGTTCTCCACAGAATATCGACCTCTTCCGGACAGGACTCCACGGTTTACACTCACCTGCAAACCAGCGGCCACTCATTTAATGATGAAGACAAGGAGGAACGCTGGTTTGAACGGGGAGTCAAAGAGGCCATCTATGTGAAGAGGGAACGACCATCTCTGAACTGGGGAGGGGGCCTGAGAGTACATCTCTCACCATTTTACAACGCCATAATAGGAGCTATAACCCAATCATTTGTGAAAGACACACATGACCATTGTAATTAATGCTCATTGTGATTTGCATATGGACCTAATCACTGGTTTCACTGGCGGTGATCAGTCATTATGCAAATCGTTTGCATATAAGGTCGGGTTATTTAACACCAGCTCAGATTAAAGAAGACACTTGAATGAGTGATGAACCAGTGACCTTTTGATTACTAGTCCAAGCTGGATGTCTGGGTATATGTGCATATACAAGTAAATACAAAGAAACAAGTAAATACAAAATTATTTTAATGCAGGATATAATGCAGCTATAATGCAGGATATAATGCAGGATATAATGCAGGATATAATGCAGCTATAATGCAGGATATAATGCAGGATATAATGCAGGATATAATGCAGCTATAATGCAGGATATAATGCAGCTATAATGCAGGATATAATGCAGCTATAATGCAGGCTGTTTGTGCATAAACTGTTTGTTTAGATTCCTGCCACAGCATCTCGATATTCTTTAAGGACAACAAGTCAGGACATTTACTACACAACATTAAAACCTTTATTTTGTTTCATTGTTTAGACATTCACACTGGGCCTGTTCTTATAACGAGGTCTGTAGTAGCTGGTGAACGTGCCCCGGGTTCCCAGCGAAACAGATCTTACAGAGCTCAGAAAACAAGGCCTTAAGTGGTAGGTGGCTCATTAGGGCTGATCACCCGCAGCTGTGGGGCTGGCTATATAAGCCAGCTCCGTGCAGCAGCGGGTGTCGCACCTTTTGTTTGTTTTCGCTCTCTGGTGGCAGCTCGTCCACGCTCATTTTGTAGCCTTAGGTGGTATCCCCTGGTGGCATAAGGCCATCCGGGTGTGTAGACCGTAAGGTCGAGGTAGTCAGTGTTCCTTTCTCCTCTCTTAGAAATAGCGTGGTGCGACGCCGTGCAGTCCTTGTACTGCTGTTTGTTTGACCCGATTAGCATTTAGCATTAGCGGTTGCATGCACGCCGTGATACGGCGCTGGTTCAGTGCTCCGCTGTATTGCACTTATTGAATCTATTCATTGGATTCCACAACCGCTGGGTGGCGACTCCGTAAGGCACTCGGTTGGAGCGCCAGCAACCCCGGTTCGAATCTGCATGTTTGAGCTTGCCTAACTGAACTTACTTGTTTTTCTCTTTTTCAGATCGGCGTGCTTCAGCTACTGCGACCGTAAGCTGATCGCTCGCTGATCGTTACCTACGTTAGCCGACCGCTGCGCTGGGGCTAGCCGTCGCCGGAGGTTTTTCTCCCGCACCTGCTCACCGTAGCGCTTTCAGCGCTAACGCGCCTTTCGTTACCCGCGCCAGATTGGCGTGGTGTTAACGCTCCCGGCTCTCGCCTTAGAGACCGGGGTTCGCGTCCGCTCTTTTCCTTTTTTCCCTTTTGTCATTTTTTGGGTTCGCTGCTTAGCGGCTTCCGTCGGAGGTTCCGATCGGTTTATTGGTTTGCCTTTTATTTTTTCTGTTTGTTATTAATAAACAATTTATAATTTAAAATTTATCTCTGCGTGTGAGTCCTCCCTTCTTCCCACGTGACAGTTCTTGTGCTTTTAATTGTCTTTTTTCACTGTTGGTGTAATCGTATCGTGGAATGTTGTGTTAGCTGTACACCACATGTTAAATACTCCCATGTCTTCCAAAAGTTCTATTTTTAACTACTCAATACACAGTAAACAAAAAGCGAAATCTATAAAGACAAAATGGGACGTCCAACAAGCTACAAGCTTGTGTTCAGGTGTCCAGATACTTTTGGCCATGTCGTTCCTATGTTATTCATTTAAATGAGTCTTTTTTCAACAGCTTCAACATCACTGTACACTTAACACATCTGAACCTCTCAACATGTTACTTGGTTCTTTTTCTGGGGACACACAGTACGGGGGAACAAATTGTCACTAGTGGTAGGACAGCGACACCTAGTGGTGGAAAGTACATCAGTTTTAAAATAACAGCAAGTTCTCACAAACATTAGATGTATGATGTTAATACACAGCATTAAAATAGTTCAGTGCTTGATCTCATTAATGCTTTTTTGAATTTTGAATGCTTTTTCTCGAATGTTCTTCAGATTTTAATGTGAAGCTTCAAGTGAAGTTACTGCTGCTAGAGCAGTCTAGCCTAGCGGTTAAGGTACTGGACTAATAATCTGAAGGTTGCTGGTTCAAACCCCACCACTGCTTGGTTGCCTCTGTTGGGCCCCTGAGCAAGGCCCCTAACCCTCAATTGCTTAGACTGTATACTGTCACAGTACTGTAAGTCGCTCTGAATAAAAGCGTCTGCTAAATGCTGAAAATGTAAATGCTGAGCAGCTGAAAAAAAAGTAATAATCTGATTGTAACTTTTAACATACATTACACAGTTATTGTTTTGGTCCTCTAGGAATAAAACAGTGATAATGTTAGTTATTTTTAATCAAAGTAAAGTGTGCTCACATTTTTAAACATGCACTGAACCTGCCTATAAAAATGTAATCAAATAATATACCTGCTATGGCATTTTGGAACAGTAGATGCCAGTACATGCCAGTAGATGTTATGCTTTACTCCCTGATTTTACCATTAAAAGGCGGTGGTTCCTGATTTCCTATAACTACAGAGAACTTTGGATAGTAAAGACACACTGTCCTCATCTATCATCCCTCTGCTGTTGTACAGGTTAGTAATGCAAATAAGTATATCAAAATAAAAAAAAATAAAAAGCTATTGTATAAGAGTTTTAACACTTGGTTAGGGTAAATCTGTTAATGGTATTGAAGTAAACTTACAATAATTTAAATATTTGTGGTTTGAAGTAAGTTATTTATTTAGAACAGATGTTAACATTATAAAGTAAAAATAATTTGTGTGTAATTGTAATGCTAAAAGCTAATGCTAGCCATGCTAACAGTTTCCTCTATGATCCTGGTGTCTGTAACACCATTTATTTATATTTGTTTAATTTGTAATCAAATTTTAACTCCCTGCACACATTCAGGACCTGAACCCCGTTTGTTTTGTTTTTGTTGTTGGTCGTTTTCTACATCTGTTCATGTCCAGCTAAACTAAACTAAACAAGGTTTTGTGTTAGGGTTAGTTAATAACCCACCAAGGACTAGGGGGGAACCCAAAGGCGAGTGCACAAACAACAAAACCCAGAAGTGATAATACGATATTTATTTAAACAAATAATAAAAACAAACAAACAACCAAAAAGATAACAGAAAACGAGAGGGGAGCGGCAGGAGCGGTACTGGAAGCGCCGGGGAACTGCAGGGCGGACTGATGACCAGGAGTGATGAACCGGAATGCAGGATGACCAGGAATGGCAGGAGAACCAGGAATGGCAGGAACGCAGGAGAACCAAGAACGGCAGGAATACAGGAGAACCAGGAACGGCAGGAACACAGGAGAACCAGGAACGGCAGGAACACAGGAGAACCAAGAACGGCAGGAATACAGGAGAACCAGGAACGGCAGGAACGCAGGAGAACCAGGAACGGCAGGAACGCAGGAACGGGGGGAAGGTCTAGGAGGCGATGAAAAACAAAATACGTTAACGAGGAGAAGGTACAAGAAGAAGACTCACGGTTTAAGGACACAACGAACGGCCGTCTGTGTACCGTATGGCAAGCAGACAATCTGGCGACGAGTGAGAGAAAAGCCGGCGTTTAAATGCAGGAGTTGATGAGATGAGGAATGAGGCGCAGGTGTGTGTGGGGTCCGCCCTCCAGCGATCTATTGGCTGGTACCGCAGCAACCTCCGAAAACAGTACCGCTCCAGGCCGCTAGGGGGAGAAGGGAGCAAAACGGGAAAGCAAACGCAAACCACCACCAAGAACAAAAGCGATCGGGGAAACCAGAGCCGTAGATAGAGAGAGTTGCGACACTCCTTGATCTCGCCGCCACGCGGTCACGTGGTTCATGTAACCCTCAATAGTTCCAAACAAACCCGGCGCTTTCACGTTCTCATATGGGACCGGCAGCAGTGAATGAAATATTAAACATTAAATAATAAACATTTGTACAATTTCTGGGTATTTTCACCTGCCTTTACATTTACTGCATCTGCTTTAATGTCAATTTGGTATATAAAGAGAAAGATTGATGTTTATAATGACTTGTTAATAGGTCGTTCTTGTTAACACACAGTACATTATATTAGCATACATTACATAATGCCATATCATTAAGTAGTAGAGACAATATACAGTACAGAGATTAGACAGTTTTTTTTGTTTTTTACATAAACTATAATCTCCCTTCACTTTCCCGAGGATTCATAATAATAATCATTTTGGTTAAACACTAAGCCATGTGGCTGGATTCATAAGGTTTACCTGCACTGAATGAACAGATTCATAAACACATTACTGTACCAATACCTTTAACATTATAGTGCAGGTACATGACATAGCTTCATTCATGTCTTATTTCATGAGTAAGTAATAATTGATTCCTACATGTAATACATGAATTAATTCATAATGAATATGCACAAGTTTATTTTGTCTAATGTAAGTGGTGGACAAGGTACACAAACCATGTAGTTGAGTTGAAGTAGAGATATCCAAGGTGAAATATTACTCCAGTAAAAGTAGTAATAAAAGTAAAATACTCTTTACCTCCACTAAAGTACTAAACTAAATTTACCTTCAAATGTACTTAAGAATGAAAGTAAAATTAGCATGATTTATTATGGCTCTGATGTTTTATTATCATTTCTGTAACAAGACTCTTGATTAATCAACTTTTAATTAATCAATTTTAGGTGAAAAGACTCGTGTCAATAATTTAGCTTAGCTGACTAAGCTAAATTCAGTTATACCTATTAATTAAGATAAACATGTAACATTTAGTGCTGAGCAAATGCTAAACAATAACAGTATTAAGTATATTAATGACATCAAATTCATTATTTTTTTAAAACAAAGCAACAAACAGCTAAAAATGTTTGATAAGTAGTGGAAATGAACGGGGCTCTATGGGTTGTTTGGAACTATACAGAGCTCCACAACCCGGAAGCTGCACAGAAAATATGTCCCGCCCCCTTTCCAACGGTTCCCTATGGGAGTGTCGCCACTCTGTTCTCTCTACCGCTCTGGGGGAAACTAAAGAAAACGGAGAAAAACAAAATACAAACCGGAATGAAAACAAAACGCTGGGAAACCCTGAAAATAAAAGGTAAGTGCTGGCGGATCCTAACAGTTTTGTGTTATTTTATGTTGTATTCTAAAACATCTATTATATTGTTTATATTTATGTGTATTAGATAAACCAATTATACTCTTACAGAAGAGCTTCTATAGTGAATGTTACCTTACTCTAGTTTAAGTACAACAGTCAAATAATATAAATCTGCTGAAACCCTGTTAGAATTTTTTATTTTTTTGCAAGAAATGAATAAGAACATCAGTAAGCCCCACCTGGGGATTGAACCCAGGAACTACAGTGCTACCCACTTAGCCTCTGTGCCGCCCCATTATATTGTATTTAAAGAAATCATAGTATAAAATAAAAAGGTCAAAATCTTGGGAACAACATATGACCTGACAAAATAATAATAATTATAATATGTTTACACAGGGGAAGAGAGGTGGACTGGAGCAGCAGTTGGCTTTAGATAAAGTGAAGCACCTGACGAGAAACAAACTTCTGTTTATTGTTCTGTAGGTATGATCTGCCAATTTTACACTAAAGTGCTGTAGCAGCAGGAATGTCCTTTACTGTCACATATACACTTCTGAAGAACGGAATAAAAGATCTTGAAGAGGCGGCGCTAACAGTGCTGAGAAAGGCGGGGTTAGAGTGAAGAGACCAATCAAATGCAAATAAATAGTCGAGTACTTTTCCCTTCAATAATTCTATTAATTGGTAAGGAAATATTCAGATTTTATATTTTTATTTATTCTAATTTTTCTTCTGCAGGTTAAAGTAGTAAAACTCTTGAGAATGAGCAGTCAAGATTCTGACATAACTGCATTATTAGAGGCTTCAGGAGAGTCCACTTTCAAAAGAGCAACTAAAAAAGCACAAGAGGTGGTCGACCAGTTGAATAACGTCTCACTGGACGTTGCTGTAACTGGAGAATCAGGAGCAGGAAAGTCGACTTTCATTAATGCAATCAGAGGACTGAGAGATGATGATGAAGGTGCAGCTGCAACTGGAGTTACTGAAACCACCACTAAACCAACTTCTTACCAACATCCAACAATGCCTAATGTGACTTTCTGGGACCTTCCTGGAATTGGTACCACAACATTTAAAGCTAAAGATTATCTTAAGGAGATGCAGTTTGCCAGGTATGATTTCTTCATCATCATCTCATCTGAGAGATTCTCAGAGAACAACGTCCTGCTGGCTACAGAGATCAGAAAGCAGAAAAAGCTGTTTTACTTTGTTAGATCAAAGATAGACGTTGACGTCGCACAAGAAGCAAAGAAAAAAAGCTTCAATAGAGAAGCAACTCTGGCAAAAATTAAAAACTACAGCCCTGGCAAATTTAAAGGACTTTAAAAATTCAATGATCTTAAAGAATTTGATTTTGAGGAGCTTGTGGACACACTAATGTCAGAGCTTCCACAGCATAAACGATACACTCTAATACAGTCAGTACCAGTCACTTCTGTGGCCATGCTGAAGAGGAAAGTTGAAATGTTTGAGGGAGTAGCCTGGGCTGCAGCAGTTTGCTTTGGAGGAATTGCAGCAGTTCCAGTACCTGATCTATCATTGGCATGTGTTGCTAGCATTCTAGTAACTTTCTTTACAAAGTGCTACTTCTCGTTCAGCCTTGATGATAAATCAGTTGAAAGATTCTCAGAACGAGTCAACAAGCCACATCTGAAGTCTTTGATAAAATCTCCACTTGTACAGGCACTGACATCAAAATCAGCTATGAGACTGCAGCTGTCAGCATTAGCTGGTAGTGCAGCTATGGTGCATGTGTTCAGTTTGGTACCTGGTGTAGGAAGTGCTAGAGCAGCAAGAATGTCTTTCACTGTTACTCATGAGCTCCTGAAGAATGGAATAAAAGAGTTTGAAGATGCAGCACTAACAGTACTGAGAAAGGCGGGGTTAGAGTAAAATGATCAATCAAATGTAAATAAATAGTCGAGTACTTTTCACATCAATAATTCTCACTAGGTGAAAAGTGATTCTGTACCAGCTAATGACTTTAACGTGTATTTTATTTGTGTTTTCCATCTTCTTTTTTTCTTCAATCACTTTATTGAATTTAGGGTCAAGATTCACCTGACTCCAGCGCTAGGTAGGAATACCCAGGACAGGTCACCAGTTACTGGTCTACACAGGACTTTGGTCACTTCCCCTAAGACATTTTTTCTTTTTATTTTATTACAAACTAATTTGTGTAGCTGATTATTTTTCTACTCATATACAAATGTATAACATTAATAGCTGAATAAGAAATTTGAAACTAGTCAAATTCACAAATGTCTTTAATCGCCTTTTACTTACAAACCACATTTCCAAAAAAGTTGGAACGTTTAGTAAAATGCGACAAAAAGAAGAATCTGTGACGTGTAAATTCTGATTAACTTCATTGTATTTTGTAAACCTGCAACACAAAAATTAGAACCGAGTGAGATGAATATTTTACAATAAGAAGTGAGTTGGAAACAGGTGAGGTGGTATTGAGTATAAACGAAAACTCCACCATTGTTACTGTGATCGATATATCAGAACACCTCAGAGTTCTCTGATCCACTTGGAAGAATGATCATCCATTACCCAGAATTCCCAAACCATTAAAAAGTATCATTAATAAACAAGCTGATGGAACACACGGGTAAATACACCTCTCTCCCAAATGTATTTACAATCAGATAAAATTTTATCGATTTGTGATACATTCTTTTATATCTACTTTTATCAGTTAAATAAAATCAGATTTAAAAGAATAAACACGTCACAGATTTTTCTTTTTATTGTATTTTACTAAACATTCCAACATTTCCAGAATGAGGTTTTGTGGTTTGTACATTACAATAATGCTCTGATTAGTTCTTACACCCGAGGTTAATAAAATGTCTGTGATGTATTGTGGTGATCAATTAAAAGTGCATGATGGGATAATTTAAAGTTTAATTATTTTTTTCTGTATTACTGAATGTGTATATACTGGTGCTGGTCATAAAATTAGAATATCATGAAAAAGTTGATTTATTTCAGTAATTCCATTCAAAAAGTGAAACTTGTATATTATATTCATTCATTACACACAGACTGATATATTTCAAATGTTTATTTCTTTTAATGTTGATGATTATAACTGACAACTAATGAAAACCCCAAATTCAGTATCTCAGAAAATTAGAATATTACTTAAGACCAATACAAAAAAAGGATTTTTAGAAATGTTGGCCAACTGAAAAGTATGAACATGAAAAGTATGAGCATGTACAGAACTCAATACTTAGTCGGGGCTCCTTTTGCCTGGATTACTGCAGCAATGTGGCGTGGCATGGAGTCCATCAGTCTGTGGCACTGCTCAGGTGTTATGAGAGCCCAGGTTGCTCTGATAGTGGCCTTCAGCTCTTCTGAATTATTGGGTCTGGGGTATCGCATCTTCCTCTTCACAATACCCCATAGATTTTCTATGGGGTTAAGGTCAGGCGAGTTTGCTGGCCAATTAAGAACAGGGATACCGTGGTCCTTAAACCAGGTACTGGTAGCTTTGGCACTGTGTGCAGGTGCCAAGTCCTGTTGGAAAATGAAATCTGCATCTCCATAAAGTTGGTCAGCAGCAGGAAGCATGAAGTGCTCTAAAACTTCCTGGTAGACGGCTGCGTTGACCTTGGACCTCAGAGTACACAGTGGACCAACACCAGCAGATGACATGGCACTCCAAACCATCACTGACTGTGGAAACTTTACACTGGACCTCAAGCAACGTGGATTATGTGCCTCTCCTCTCTTCCTCCAGACTCTGGGACCTGGATTTCCAAAGGTAATGCAAAATTTACGTTCATCAGAGAACATAACTTTGGACCACTCAGCAGTCCTTTTTGTCTTTAGCCCAGGCGAGACGCTTCTGACGCTGTCTCTTGTTCAAGAATGGCTTGACACAAGGAATGCGACAGCTGAAACCCATGTCTTGCATACGTCTGTGCGTGGTGGTTCTTGAAGCACTGACTCCAGCTGCAGTCCACTCTTTGTGAATCTCCCCCACATTTTTTAATGGGTTTTGTTTCACAATCCTCTCCAGGGTGCGGTTATCCCTATTGCTTGTACACTTTTTTCTACCACATCTTTTCCTTCCCTTCGCCTCTCTATTAATGTGCTTGGACACAGAGCTCTGTGAACAGCCAGCCTCTTTAGCGATGACCTTTTGTGTCTTGCCCTCCTTGTGCAAGGTGTCAATGGTCGTCTTTTGGACAACTGTCAAGTCAGCAGTCTTCCCCATGATTGTGTAGCCTACAGAACTAGACTGAGAGACCATTTAAAGGCCTTTGCAGGTGTTTTGAGTTAATTAGCTGATTAGAGTGTGGCACCAGGTGTCTTCAATATTGTACCTTGTCACAATATTCAAATTTTCTGAGATACTGAATTTGGGGTTTTCATTAGTTGTCAGTTATAATCATCAACATTAAAAGAAATAAACTTTTGAAATTTTTGAATTTTTGAACATTCACTTTTTGAATGGAATTACTGAAATAAATCAACTTTTTCATGATATTCTAATTTTATGACCAGCACCAGTATATATCTATTGTACAAGTACCTAAAGCTTGAAGCTCACTTGCTGTGAGTTCTTAGTACAACCCCAAATCGGGAAAAAATTGGGATGAACCTGAGATATTTCATCTTTTATCTGCTCAACTTCATTTAATTTATTAATAAACATCCATTCCTCCATTTCAGACCTGCAACACATTCCAAAAAAGTTGGGACAGTAAAGCATTTACCACTTTGTAATGTTGCCATTCTGTTTTACCATTTAAGAGGTTTTGGCACCGAGGAGACCAAGTTATTTAGTGTTTAAGCTTTTAATAAGAAGCTATAAATACTGTACAGAATGTGTCATGACTCCTACAAAACTTCATTCATTTAATCTACTGTAACAGGACCTGAGAGCTGCTGGAACTCATCCGATCCAAGTGTGTACATACAATAATGAAACACACTGTGGTTAAACCAGTCTCAAAAAGTCTCTTCATGCCAACTGGTGCACTTATAGTTTCTGTTTCAGATTAGTGTGGGATTCATTTATTCAGATTTAGTTGTTGTTAGATGCTGTAAAGCTTCTTTATTCTGTTTTAGTTAAAAATATAACATCACTGTATTGTGGTTAAAAACTAAAGTAAAAATAAAAACAGTTTAATCCACTAAAATAATAGAATTATGGTTTACTGTATATGTAGAATATTTTGTCTGGTTTTTTAAATGAATTTAATTTCAGTTTTGCTGTTTTGTCTTGTTACCCTATATTTTAACATATTGTGTTACATGTATGTTATTATTTTTATTCATTCATTAATTTTCTTATCCGCTTATCCAATTAGGGTTGCGGGGGGTGCTGGAGCCCATCCCAGGTTTTCAATGGGCGCAAGGCACACAGTAACACCCTGGACGGGGCGCCAGTCCATTGCAGGGGCAGACACACACATACACACTCACACGTACACACACACACACAAACACATTCACTTATAGTGCAATTCAGTGTCTGTTATTAGTTTTAAATGTGTGTAAATAAAATGTATTTCTGGGCTTGCTGAGGACGATTTGTTCTGGTTTAACATTTTAAGTCAAATTTATTTCTATAGCACTTTTTACAATAGACATTGTCTCAAAGCAACTTTACAGAATCCAGAACCGACAGACCAAATTGAGCAAGCCGAGGGCAACAGTGGCAAGTAAAAATCCCTTAGAATTACAGGAAGAAACCTTGTTACCATATATCACCCCAGTACAAACTGTTTCAAGTTTTTGTTTGTGTTCATGACACGTCTGGTAATTTATTTGTTTTGCTGTTAAACAATCAAGAACATTCAGGTCATCTCTTTATATTTCACCTATGAACTGCTGTGTTTACTGTCAATACTGGATGTGAAAGTGTGTAGTGTAAAGTACCTCAACTATTTATACCAATACATCAGCTCCTCTACCCTCTATACCAGTGCATCAGCTCCTTTACCCTTTATACCAATGTATCAGCTCCTCTACCCTTTATACCAGTACATCAGCTCCTCTGACCTTTATACCAGTGCATCAGCTCCTCTACCCTTCATACCAATGTATCAGCTCCTCTACCCTTTATACCAGTACATCAGCTCCTCTGACCTTTATACCAGTGCATCAGCTCCTCTACCCTTCATACCAATGTATCAGCTCCTCTACCCTTTATACCAGTACATCAGCTCCTCTGACCTTTATACCAGTGCATCAGCTCCTCTACCTTTCATACCAATACATCAGCTCCTCTACCCTTTATACCAGTGCATCATCTCCTCTACCCTTTATACCAATGCATCAGCTCTTCTACCCTCTATACCAATGCATCAGCTCCTCTACCCTTTATACCAATGCATCAGCTCCTCTACCTTTCATACCAATACATCAGCTCCTCTACCCTTTATACCAATACATCAGCCCCTCTACCCTTCATACCAGTGCATCATCTCCTCTACCCTTTATACCAATGCATCATCTCTTCTACCCTTCATACAATGCATCAGCTCCTCTACCCTTCATACCAATACATCAGCTCCTCTTCCCTTCATACCAATGCATCAGCTCTTCTACCCTTCATACCAATGCATCAGCTCCTCTACCCTTCATACCAATACATCAGCTCCTCTACCCTTTATACCAATACATCAGCTCCTCTACCCTTTACACCAATGCATTAGCCCCTCTATCCTTTATACCAATGCATCATCTCCTCTACCATTTATACCAATGCATCAGCTCCTCTACCATTTATACCAATGCATCAGCTCTTCTACCCTTTATACCAATACATCAGCTCCTCTACCCTTTATACCAATGCATCATCTCTTCTACACTTTATACCAATGCATCATCTCTTCTACCCTTTATACCAATACATCAGCTCCCCTACCCTTTATACCAATGCATTATCTATTCTACCCTTTATACCAATACATCAGCCACTTTACCCTTTTTACCAATGCATCATCTCTTCTACCATTTATACCAATACATCAGCTCCTCTACCATTTTTACCAATGCATCAGCCCCTCTACCATTTATACCAATGCATCAGCCCCTCTACCATTTATACCAGTGCATCAGCTCCTCTATCATTTATACCAAAACATCAGCTCCTCTACCCTTTATACCAATGCATCAGCTCCTCTACTCTTTATACCAATGCATCAGCTCCTCTACCCTTTATACCAAAACATCAGCTCCTCTACCCTTTATACTAATACATCAGCCCCTCTACCATTTATACCAATGCATCAGCTTCTCTACCATTTATACCAAAACATCAGCTCCTCTACCATTTATACCAATGCATCAGCTCTTCTACCCTTTATACCAATGCATCAGCTCCTCTACCCTTTATACCAATACATCAGCCCCTCTACCCTTCATACCAATACATCAGCTCCTCTACCATTTATACCAATGCATCAGCTCCTTTACCCTTTATACCAATACATCAGCCCCTCTACCCTTCATACCAATACATCAGCCCCTCTACCATTTATACCAATGCATCAGCTCCTCTACCATTTATACCAAAACATCAGCTCCTCTACCATTTATACCAATGCATCAGCTCCTCTACCATTTATACCAAAACATCAGCTCCTCTACCCTTTATACCAATGCATCAGCTCTTCTACCCTTTATACCAATGCATCAGCTCCTTTACCCGTTATACCAATACTGGACTAGTAATCAGAACGTTGCTGGTTCAAGCCACACCCCTGCCTCAATTGCTTAGACGATGTACTGTCTCAGCACTGTAAGTCCCTTTGGATAAAAACGTCTGCTAAATGCCAAAAATGTAAATTAAATACTTTATCTGTACTGATCTTTGAGTTCTTTTATCATTATTACTTTGGCTTCTTCAGGTGTTTCTTTTAATCTGGTCATTACTTTACACTTTCTTATTCATATCGTTTTAATTTAACCATGTTTTGTTTTTCTTACATTTCTTACATTGTGACAATGTTAAATTTTTTGCTTCAAAAAGACAACATTTCATGAATGCTGCTTTTGGGCCAATTCATGATTACAATCATCTGTTGATATCACCTGAAATCACATTATTAAGTTTTTTATCTCATTACTAGCCATAAATTGCCGCTGTCCCAACTTTTCTGGATTGTGTTGCAGGTCTGAAATGCATGAATGGATGTTTAATAATAAATGAAATTAAGTTGATCAGACAAAACATGAAATATCTTATGTTTCAGAAATGATAAAAGTATACAGTTTATATTTAATCATTTAATAACAAAAAAGATTATTCACATTATCAGTAGAACCTTGTAGAGAATGAAACTAGAGTGCTACTGCAGGATCATTCATGTTCTGATCTGACTGAATGTACAACCCCAAATAAGAAAAAGTTGGGACAGTATGGAAAATTCAAAATAAAAACACAGTTTCTTTGACATTTACTTGATTAAACCTGAGATATTCCATGTTTTATCTGATCAACTTCATTTAATTTATTAATTAACATCCATTCCTGTATTTCAGGCCTGCAACACGTTCCAAAAAAAGTTGGGATGGGGTAATTTCAGGCAAGTAAAGAGGTGAAAAATCTAAATAATTATGTGATTCTGAACAGGTGATTGTTAACATGGTTTGGTACAAAAGCAGCATCCAGGAAAAACTGAGTCTTTGATTAGCAAAGATGATCAGAGGATCCAGTTTGTCCACAAATGTGTGAGAAAATGATTGAAATGTTAAAAACAATGAACCTCAAAGAAAGATTGAAAGGAATTTGCATGTTCTCCCTCTACAGTGATCTGTCTCGCGTGTGTATCTGGTTCGGTGGGTTGTTTTTGGTGTTGTCGTGTGAAGCTTAAGCTGAATATTATTTGCATTTTCCATACTGTCCCAACTTTTTCTGATTTGGGGTTGTATATACTGTATATATACAGTGAGTACACCCCTCACATTTCTGCAAATATTTCATTATATCTTTTCATGGAACAACACTATAGACATGAAACTTGGATATAACTTAGAGTAGTCAGTGTACAACTTGTATAGCAGTGTAGATTTACTGTCTTCTGAAAATAACTCAACACACAGCCATTAATGTCTAAATAGCTGCAACATAAGTGAGTACACCCCACAGTGAACATGTCCAAATTGTGCCCAAAGTGTCAATATTTTGTGTGACCACCATTATTATCCAGCACTGCCTTAACCCTCCTGGGCATGGAATTCACCAGAGCTGCACAGGTTGCTACTGGAATCCTCTTCCACTCCTCCATGATGACATCACGGAGCTGGTGGATGTTAGACACCTTGAACTCCTCCACCTTCCACTTGAGGATGCGCCACAGGTGCTCAATTGGGTTTAGTCCATCACCTTTACCTTCAGCTTCCTCAGCAGGCAGTTGTCATCTTGGAGGTTGTGTTTGGGGTCGTTATCCTGTTGGAAAACTGCCATGAGGCCCAGTTTTCGAAGGGAGGGGATCATGCTCTGTTTCAGAATGTCACAGTACATGTTGGAATTCATGTTTCCCTCAATGAACTGCAGCTCCCCAGTGCCAGCAACACTCATGCAGCCCAAGACCATGATGCTACCACCACCATGCTTGACTGTAGGCAAGATACAGTTGTCTTGGTACTTCTCACCAGGGCGCCACCACACATGCTGGACACCATCTGAGCCAAACAAGTTTATCTTGGTCTCGTCAGACCACAGGGCATTCCAGTAATCCATGTTCTTGGACTGCTTGTCTTCAGCAAACTGTTTGCTGGCTTTCTTGTGCGTCAGCTTCCTTCTGGGATGACGACCATGCAGACCGAGTTGATGCAGTGTGCGGCGTATGGTCTGAGCACTGACAGGCTGACCTCCCACGTCTTCAACCTCTGCAGCAATGCTGGCAGCACTCATGTGTCTATTTTTTAAAGCCAACCTCTGGATATGACGCCGAACACGTGGACTCAACTTCTTTGGTCGACCCTGGCGAAGCCTGTTCCGAGTGGAACCTGTCCTGGAAAACCGCTGTATGACCTTGGCCACCATGCTGTAGCTCAGTTTCAGGGTGTTAGCAATCTTCTTATAGCCCAGGCCATCTTTGTGGAGAGCAACAATTCTATTTCTCACATCCTCAGAGAGTTCTTTGCCATGAGGTGCCATGTTGAATATCCAGTGGCCAGTATGAGAGAATTGTACCCACAACACCAAATTTAACAGCCCTGCTCCCCATTTACACCTGGGACCTTGACACATGACACCAGGGAGGGACAACGACACATTTGGGCACAATTTGGACATGTTCACTGTGGGGTGTACTCACTTATGTTGCCAGCCATTTAGACATTAATGGCTGTGTGTTGAGTTATTTTCAGAAGACAGTAAATCTACACTGCTATACAAGCTGTACACTGACTACTCTAAGTTATATCCAAGTTTCATGTCTATAGTGTTGTCCCATGAAAAGATATAATGAAATATTTGCAGAAATGTGAGGGGTGTACTCACTTTTGTGATACACTGTATATGCGTGTGTGTGTGTGACTTAGAGCTTGAAACGTCATCGTTTATTCGCAAAACCCGTTTCCATCCCCTTTTTTCGCATTTCGGTGATGCGATATTCTAACTTTTCCACCTCGTTCAAGCGTGAAAACTTTTTTTTGTATTTTGAATTTTTAGCTTTTCCATCCAGGTGTTTTAATGCGCAGTTTTCAAAATTCGCAAAAAGTTGGTGGATGGAAAACCGTCTAGTGTTTCCATCTTAAAACACAAAGCCTGACACTCAGCAGCAACGCATGTGAACAGTTTGCAGGAAAATGACGCACTTAGCTCTTTTTCATTATGAATTTATTTAACATTTATTATGCCCGATTGTAAGCGAAAAACAAGATGGACCCTGCAACAACAACAACAACAAAAAAAACGTGAATATCGCGGTGTGGCGGTTGCTTGGCATGCCCTGCGGTTGGCTGGTCTATACCGCGATATTTCAAAATTGCGGTTAGCGCGACAGCCCTACCAACAGCACCACATTTAATACATTCCTGACTTTGACATGCATGACTGATACGACAAATGCACTGTCATACACTTTTCAAGGGTGGTCCTAATGTTTTGGCTCATCAGTGTATGCTTTAAAGTGCCTTTTAACATGAAGTAGTACATTTTTACTGTAATTACACATTAACTGAAATGCAATGCAACTGGATGAAAATGTGGCTCTAGTTTTGGTTGTAAGTATATTTGATTAATGTGATGTGGCTGAAAATTGAATTTTTTTCTGATGATTACATATGGGTCATTCTATAATTTGGGGTACATTTCACATCACCAAAAAAGTACAAAAACAATGTTCTCTCTCAATAAAACAATCAGTGGTTCAAGTTAATATATTCTTTAGTATAACATATCCACTATTTGCAAAGCTTAAACATTAATTTTTTTTATTTTTATTTTAAAGGGACAGTAGATGTAGACTACTAGGTAACTTAGTTGACAGGTAACATAGTTGACAATTTCCCTATTTTGACCCATAACTTCAGTGGTAGACCTTGCCTGGCTGACCACATGTCATTTCTTGAACAGAATAATGTCTCATTTGAACATACGCTTGAATTAAAATTATTAAAAAAAATTTTAACCATAGTTGACGGTCAATTAATATACTCATTGACAATGTTCTATTATAGATAAAATATTTTAAAAAATAAGAGGACATTCACCACAGTTTGTTCAATATACCCTCCACAGAGAAAAAATATATCATGTAATGCTGGTCACATAGTTTTAGAACAAACCATTTTTTAGTTGCTGAGTGGAGTTCTGTTAGTAACATAGTTGACAGAACTTTTGCTGACATTAATAAATAAAGATATTTAAATTATTTAAAAGAGAAATTATTTTTCTTTGGTATTTAAACTTTTAAAATAAATAAAAAAATAGATGTTGTTGCCCTTAATGATTTTATTCATTATTTTAAAACCAAGGCACCCTCAACTTAAAAAACAGACACAGCAAAAACTGTTCATTTAGGAACATCATGACAAATTTCAAGTTAAATGAAGCATAGGATGCACATCATGTTTTTGTGATATTACAACATGTTTTCCATTAATAGGTAAAATATGACATTTTTAAAGAAAATAGTTAGATTAAATATAATTATTATCATTGGACATGGAATGTACCCCAAATTATAGAATGACCCATATAAACTGTATACTCTAGTTAAACTAATGTCAGTCAGTGAAAGTCTGTAATAGACTATAATAAAATCCTCATGTCCACTGTCTGCTTCATGTATTCTGTTCTGCTTGTGTTTTTGTTACCACAACATAACGTATATGTTAAGCTTTAGCAGTTAAGCAAACAACATCAAGCACATTTCCAAACGTTAATTTCATTATGGAAAAAATAATGCATTTATTTTGCCTTATTTCTAGCTTGACCGTGATTGTGGGCACTTGGTGGTCAAAAACATTATAAAGTTACATTTACAAGCCATGTGGGTTAAGTGTACATTACAAAATAGTACATAATACAAGCAAGTGTATGTACTAGGTAACAAGGTCACAGTTTTCGATACAGTTTACATATACAGTTTATCTTTATGGTTCATAAGCAGGTTAATACAAGTAATAACAGTAACAACTGTGCCTCATCTCTGCTGGGAGAAATATGTTTCCTTTTATCAATAAAGTATATAGGTCGAGTGTATGCAACATATTGATCTTAACGTGACGTAAGACTCACAAAGGGAGCTAAGCAGCTAGCTTTATGCTTCATATGGTAACAGTATAACTAACAGTATAACTTACTTACACGCTTACAGATGCTTACAACATCGACACAGGTTTGTCTTTTACAAGTAAAACGGCAGTTACATACAACACGTACAATACAATAATATCACCAGTTATAATAGTATCAATAACGCCGTTGTTGAGCAACCCATAACATAGCAAAGTAGCTAGCGTTAGCTTAAAGAGCTAACTGTTCAACTCAGTATGTAATTAGGAGCCTAGACATAGCCCTATAAATTACATTGAATTACTTTTTAGTTAAATTCACACATAATAAATGAAACATTAGTCAAATTACTACGATAAAACCATTCTGTCATTTACCTTCCCAGCTGACATCGTACAGTTCAGAAATAGACGCCATTTTTTCTGGGACCACCGTCTTGACAATCCGGACGTGTCCGATATAGCTCCCTGCACCCTAGTCCCTACATAGGGCATGTGAAGTGTAGAAACTGTTGAACCAGTCGGACATGAACCTATTTACAGAAATTGTTTTTTTTTGTTTGTTTGTTTGTTAGGATTTTAACGTCATGTTTTACACTTCGGTTACATTCATGACAGGAACGATAATTACTTATTATACAAGGTTCATCAGTTCACAAGATTATATTGAACACAGTCATGGACAATTTAGTGTCTCCTATTCACCTCACTTGCATGTCTTTGGACTGTGGGAGGAAACCGGAGCACCCGGAGTAAACCCACGCAGACACGAGGAGAACATGCAAACTCCACACAGAAAGGACCCAGACCGCCCCACCTGGGGATCGAACCCAGGACTCTCTTGCTGTGAGGTGACAGTGCTACTCACTTAGCCACTGTGCTGCCCAACAGAAATTGTAAAATTTTACGAGAGCTTATGATATTATATTTTAAGCAGTTTTATGTTACTTTTAAAATAGAGAATGAATAACTTAACAGGGCACTATAACATGGATATGATAAGATTTTTGAACACAAAGGCTGGCTCACAGTTTGATGCTGTTGTCACTGGGTGGCTCCGTTTAAACCACATAGTATGGTACTAAATGGTTTGTAAATGCGTTTACTGTAGGACTCCACCACTAACAGACCATCAAAAAAAA
The DNA here is from genome assembly GCF_030014385.1 of Trichomycterus rosablanca. NCBI lineage: Eukaryota > Metazoa > Chordata > Actinopteri > Siluriformes > Trichomycteridae > Trichomycterus > Trichomycterus rosablanca. Next base: position 9,947 of record NW_026947154.1, on the reverse strand, counting down.
AGCCTAAACGTACAATGATTACCCAGCAATGCATGGACACCACAACTAGGGATTTGCTGTATTTAAATACGCATTTTCAGAATACCTTAAATATTTTTTTATTCAGTCCAAGATACATTGAATGTAATACACCTTGTCCCTCCTCGGACCACTGTCAGTGGGTACTCACCCCGGCTACCTGTGAAGATGGCCCTTGTCACTCAGTTCTTTATTCTGCCCATATTTGTTGCATATTTATTCCTAACTGTGACATGCACAATTGTTTTGAAATATGCATTGCCATGGACATTTTGGGGGGTCCTAATGTTTTAGCCATTCAGTGTATTCTCAACATCAAATGGTCTGCAGTTAGGTGTCCACATCCTGACAATCTTATCTACTGCTTGGCGGCCTTTTGATTTTGTGTCCACCTTACTGGAGATTCTCATTTTTATTAAGCAGATGAGAAACGTAAATTTTGAACATTGGAATGTATGAATGAATGTTTGTAATAACATACTGTAGATAGATGGATATATAGATAGATGGATGGATGGATGGATGGATGGATGGATGGATGGATGGATGGATGGATGGATGGATGGATGGATGGATGGATAGATAGATAGATAGATAGATAGATAGATAGATAGATAGATAGATAGATAGATAGATAGATAGATACTTCATTTATCTTAAAGGAAATTATTGTATGAATCAACAAACTCAAACACACATTTGTACCGCTATTTCCAAGACTACATATTCCTTCTTGATATTTAAATTCTTGTATTCATAATTGTACGTATATATCGGTTATAATCTACATTATTTTATCTACATATACTGCTATTATTATTATCCGGTTATTACCACTACTATACTCATCCATACCTACAGTATGTCTGATATATTCTGTATCTATAATCTATGTATCTATCTGTATCTATGTATCTATCTGTATCTATCAATCTATAGTCATATTCTGTTATATACTGTATATATATATGTATATATATGTATAACTATAACAATATCCTTACTTCTATATTTATTCTCATATATCTGTATATGTTGTTTATAAGAGTAGATACACTACTCTTACACTACTATTACATGTACCAGATGCACAATTTGCACATACTGTTTTTCTGTTGCATACCATATGCTGTATAAATGCACCTTATTTACTTACTTACTTTATTTGTATTAGTTTTTACAAATAATCTAATGTAATGTACATAGCTTTGTCACATTATAGTTAAAAATCTGCTGTTTGCTTGTAAAACAGTTGGTATCACATGACTCTAGACAACTTTGTTTCTACAACCACTGAGTATTTTCTTTACATTTTTTAAGTACATTTGTACAACACTGGAAATGACAAGATAAGTGGCTGTGGATACAGCACCAAGGAGAGCTGGGTTCAAACATCTGTCAGAAGTTGGACATGTTTTCCCACTGTCCATGTGTGTTTCAACCAGGTAGTCAGCTTTCTTACCACCTCCCAAAACACACAGAAGGTGGTTTAAACACTCTAGGTGTGGGTGAGTGGGTAAATAGGTTAATGTTAATAATTAACTGACACCCTGTCCAGGGTATATTCATGCAATGTGCAAAATGTATCTGGGTAGTGTTTAATCTTAATATGTAACTATTTTTCTTATCCTAGTGTATGTGCTTATGAGTTTGTGGTCATTCCCCCTTGAAATTTTCTGGCCACTCAGAAATGATGTAATTTAGGTGTTTCTTGGTAAATTGTAAATGTATAAAAAATATAATTTATTCATTGTATTTTAACAGAAGACCTTACTAAATACTTTTAGGACAGTGTATTCAGTATTTAACCATAAATACATTTTTGAAAAATTACACTACGTAACCCTGACCGCAACCAATCACGTTGATTTTGGGCACTGCTCAGTACCCATAATCTTGTTCCAGAGCCTTTTATGCCTTAAAATTGTTTAGACCAACAATTAAGATGCGCGCTAATCATGAAACGAAATTACGTCTGACATTCCCAACATGTATCAGTTTCTCCACTACACCACAGTTCATCAAGGCCAATCCACTCAGATTCCAGACCATATACAACTACTGTAATCTTTACAGTATACATTATTTAGCTTTGTGTGTGCTTTTCATTACAAACCAGGGACAGAAAAAAAGAACAGTAAAACTGACTTAGTGCCAATAGGAACTACTACTTTGCATTTTTAAAAGATGGGCAGGGGCATGTAGTACCTAAAATATGCAGTGTCAAAGCCAAATTATAATAGTTGGTTCTATTTGGGGCAGTCTGGTAATGCCTCATAGTTAAAGGGTCAGATGTTCATTCTTTCAATTGTCACTTTTGGTATTGAAATTGTGAAATTTTGGTATGTTCTCCTGTCTGTGCTTCATTAAATAATTTATATAGTAAACAAAATTATATGCTTCAATCTACAGTAGATATCATTTGCTTCCTATTTAAATTAAATTAAATAGATTGAATAAATATAAACATCAAAATAATATATATATATATATATGTCAGACTCAGCTTTATTGTCATTCAACCACGTACACGATAGAACGAAATAAAGTTACCCAGGCCTCGGTGTGTGTGACATGAATGAAATGAGAATAAACTTTATAAGATAAGTATAAAAATAAAATTAACTAAAAAAAAGTTCAAGTAAAAAGTATTTACATTTTTAAATATTGCACAAGAACTGCAGCAGCTTATGTTGATCTAAAGTGCAGAATTGCAAAAAGTATAGCAGCAAGACTAAGCAGCAACAAATCACACGATGGTTAAAGTGACAGTGTGACAGTTGTATTCAGTATATGGCAGTGTGTATAATGTTTATATATGGTTGTTTATTATTTATATAAGGTTGTTAGGATGTATAATGTTTATATAAGGTGCATAGTCAGTATATGGGGGTGGAACAGTTCAGCAGTCTGACTGCATCCAGATAGAAGCTGTTTTTCAGTCTAGATGTTTTTACCTGGATGCAGCGCAGCCTCCTTCCATAGGAAGGGGGGTGGAAAGTCCGTGTGCAGTGTGGGTGGGGTCACAGAGGATGCAGGTGGCTCTTTCCCTACATCTGGTTGAGTAAATGTCACTGATGGGTGGTAAACTGCATCCGATGGTCCTCAGACCATGTGCAGACTTTAGCACTCTCTGCAGCGCCTCCTTCTCTGCCACTGTGCAGCCAGCATACCACACAGTGAGGCAGGTGGTCAGGATGCTCTCCACCACACAGCTGTAGAAGGATCTGAGGATGTCCGTATCTAGACCTGACCTCTTCAGCTTCCTCAGGAAATATAAGCGTTGGTGGGCTTTCTTTATGACAGCCGTGGTGTTGGTGCACCAGGTGAGAATGTCGGTCAGGTGTACCCAGAGGTTCCTGACAGAGGGGACCATCTCCACAGCTATATAATTAGGTAATTATAAATAACTAATCATTATAATACATTATAAATAAATAATTATTATAATAAATTATAATAAATAATTAATATAATAAATTATAAATAAATAATTACATTATTCAATTTTGTTCCATTTAATTTAAGTAAAATATAAACTTAGGGTAAGTGCAATTAAAAATATAATTGCAATTAAAAATATAAACTTAGGGTAAGTGCAATTAAAAATATAAACTTAGGGTAAGTGCAATTACAAATATAAACTTAGGGTAAGTGCAATTAAAAATATAAACTTAGGGTAAGTGCAATTAAAAATATAAACTTAGGGTAAGTGCAATTAAAAAAATATAAACTTCAGGTAAGTGCAATTAAAAATATAAACTTAGGGTAAGTGCAATTAAAAATATAAACTTAGGGTAAGTGCAATTAAAAATATAAACTTAGGGTAAGTGCAATTAAAAATATAAACTTAGGGTAAGTGCAATTAAAAATATAAACTTAGGGTAAGTGCAATTAAAAATATAAACTTAGGGTAAGTGCAATTAAAAATATAAACTTAGGGTAAGTGCAATTAAAAATATAAACTTCAGGTAAGTGCAATTAAAAATATAAACTTAGGGTAAGTGCAATTAAAAATATAAACTTAGGGTAAGTGCAATTAAAAATATAAACTTAGGGTAAGTGCAATTAAAAATATAAACTTAGGGTAAGTGCAATTAAAAATATAAACTTCAGTTAAGTGCAATTAAAAATATAAACTTAGGGTAAGTGCAATTAAAAATATAAACTTAGGGTAAGTGCAATTAAAAATATAAACTTCGGGTAAGTGCAATTAAAAATATAAACTTAGGGTAAGTGCAATTAAAAATATAAACTTCGGGTAAGTGCAATTAAAAATATAAACTTAGGGTAAGTGCAATTAAAAATATAAACTTAGGGTAAGTGCAATTAAAAATATAAACTTAGGGTAAGCGCAATTAAATGGCAGCATCATCCAGCAATGAAACTTAGACATGCTAATTCAGTATCAGGTTCAGAATTTGAAATTAGATACTCCAACATGAGAAACTGGGATTTTAAACTGGAAACTCAGACATAATAAATTAGAATCCCTAATTTGGACATGACAAGTTAGAATTCCAATTTAGAAACTCAGATATAATGAGTTAGAATACACAATTGTAAATTTATATATTTAAATTTAAAATCTGAACTCACACTCTCAAACAGTCCGATTTCTATTCTGATTTAACATGAAAAGTTAGAATTCCAAACTGAAAACTTGGACATGCTTTACTTGGACATGCTCTTGCATCTAGTTATGGATTCCATTACAAATTGTACGTCCCAAATGTAATTCGTTGTTGAAATATCCGACTTCTAAAAACTATGAAAGCAATCATTCTTATACAAAGTTTATTTATTAAACATTATAATCTTTAAATGAATCAGTTATATTAAACCACTTATAGAAAGTCAGTCTAACCACTAATTTCAACCACTATATAACAGTCCAAGTTTTATCATCTCTACAGAGATACCAAAAAAATACACAATGTGTGGTTTATACCACATGAAGCCCTAACGATTCATGGACATGAAATTTTACACTCTGCTGATGGCTGACAGTGAGTTTTTCCCTAGGTGTAAATTTGTGTAAATAAAAAAGTAATGTGTAAATCATTGTAATAGGCCAGCAACCTGTCCAATGTATATTTCTACCTAATACACAGTGTTCCAAGAATATACTAGAAAATGTACTAGAATATACACTGATCAGCTGCAATATTAAAATCACCTTCTTGTTTCTACACTCACTGTCAATTTTATCAGCTCCACTTACCATATAAAAGCACTTTGTAGTTCTACAGTTACTAACTGTAGTCCATATGTTTCTCTACATACTTTTTAGCCTGTTTTCACCCTGTTCTTTAATGGTCAGGATCCCCAAAGGACCACCACAGAGCAGGTATTATTTAGGTGGAGGATCATTCTCAGCACTGCAGTGACAATGACATGGTGGTGGTGTGTTAGTGTGTAGTGCTGGTATGAGTGGATCAGACACAGCAGCGCTGCTGGAGTTTTTAAATACCGTGTCCACTCACTGTCCACTCTATTAGACACGCCTACCTAGTTGGTCCACCTTGTAGATGTGAAGTCAGAGACGATCGTGCATCTATTGCTGCTGTTTGAGTTGGTCATCTTCTAAAACTTCATCAGTGGTCACAGGATGCTGCTCACGGGGCGCTGTTGGCTGGATATTTTTGGTTGGTGGACTATTCTCAGTCCAGCAGTGACAGTGAGGTGTTTAAAAACTCCAGCAGTGCTGCTGTGTCTGATCCACTCATACCAGCACAACACACACTAACACACCACCACCATGTCAGTGTCACTGCAGTGCTGAGAATGATCCACCACCTAAATAATACCTGCTCTGTGGTGGTCCTGTAGGGGTCCTGACCATTGAAGAACAGCATAAAAGGGGGCTAACAAAGCATGCAGAGAAACAGATGGACTACAGTCAGTAACTGTAGAACTACAAAATGCTTCTATATGGTAAGTGGAGTATCAGTGTGCCTACTCCAGCCCTAAATAATTGGTACCTCAGGTTTAAGGAAATCTAAAGACTAAGGTCAGACATTTTTTAATTATTAAAATTAATGAATACATAGACACTCCAGTGTACAGAATCATTGAATCATTTACAAAGGTTACCGCGGTTTCATGTGCTGGGTCTTTTTTTCTTCCCTGTGGGTTTAACTTGTCTCTCAGGACCTGCGGATCTGGCACTGTTTCTACCACAATCACTGGAGTGGACTCAGCACAAACTGGCCCAAACCTGATGTCATACCACTTATGGAACTAACTGGACTGCCTGTGGGTTTCACAAGTCTGGCTTTCCCTAAAAGGCCAGCATTAGTGTTAGAGCGTAAGAGTACCATAAAATATCATCATCTCTACAGTGATACAAAAAATACACAATGTGCGGTTTATATTACATGAAGCTCTGGCGATTCATGGACATGTAATTTTCCCAGTCTGCAGATGGCAGTGAGTTGATATGTGGTTAGGCTTTTGCTGGAAACCCAAACAGTGCTGAGACCACATTAAAACAAGCAAACACTGGTCTTTTGGATGTGAAGGGTTTCTCTTGAGCTGACAGGGCACTGGGGTAAAGGCCCTGATACAACCTGTCCAGAAGAATTAACTGTGTAAAAACGTACCTGATATGGTTTAAAATGTATTCTTTGACTAGTTTAATCAGCAGCCATAAACACTAAAGGCTTTAATAAAAACATTACTTGACATTGTGCAGTGATTAGTAGAAGCTATATTAATGTGTTTTTTTTAAGTTTCCAGGTCTGTCATCAGGGATTTTTCTATTGGGTAGTGGTAGCTTAGTGGGTAGAGCTTTGGGCTATCCAATGAATGATTGTGGGTTCAAATACCGGCTCTGCCATGCAGCCACTGTTGTGCCTTTGAGCAAAGTCCTTAACCCTGTCTGATCCAGGGGTGCTGAACAATGGCTGACCTTTTGTTCTGACCACAGCTTCCAAACAATCTGGGGTATGCAGAAAAAGAATTTGATTGTTGTACATGTGTATCTGTATATACTGTATATGACAAATAAAGACCTTTATTCTATTTTATTTAAAAGAGACATTGAGTGAGATACATGAGTGTTAAAGAGCCTAATGGATGGTTAGAGCCAAAGAAAGCTGCTGTTGATCACTCATTCATACTGTAAAGTGGCCTCTGGTAGTAACATTGGTATTATGAACGTCTGACCCCATTAGGCATCTTAAGACATCAATCATATAGACAGTGCAATTTTTATTGGAGCTCCATTTCCTTAGCTCCACCAGTTCAGTATATTACCATGAGGCTCTAAAACAGTGCTTACAAACAAGCAAACTGCCTCAAGAGTCGAGATCACACTACACGATTTTGCCCTGATTTTCTGGTCGGCGCTAGATTTGCCAGCTCGGGAGCAACTCGGCATTTGCTCGGCCATTGAAACTCGGCTCTCAATTGCTATAACTACTCAACAACTCTATCCGAGCTCTCGGCGACCACAGAGAGATATCTAGCTTGTCGAATATCTGGATCTGAGTTGCCCGACTGGCAATGAGTGCTATGTCGAACAGCCAATGAGAACGCAAAAAACAGGGTAAGGGGAAACGCAGGGGAGGAGTTTTAAAAAGGTGGGACATGGGCATAATATAGTATATATCAGAATACATCGGTACACACACATGTTTAACAGTATTTCTGACCTTATCGTTCTCTACAAAACATAACACCAACCAGAGGCGGCTCCTGCCAAATCTCTCAGGGGGGGCAATTGTTGCGATGATGGCCAAGGTGACCCGTTCAATGGGTAAATTTAAGCTTAAATATTTAACATCTTAAGTCATCTGTCAGTTTGCCCTCACAAATAACTTTGAACATGGAGAGAGACCAGCTTTACCATTAATCATAAAATTAAGTAAAGCCTTCACACAAGACAAGTAAAGTCTTCATCAGATAGCATTTTATTTTAGGTCGCCCGATCACCCTAAGGAACAAACCGCCCATGACACCAACGTTGCATTGCAAAAAAAATATTTATTAACCTCCAACTCACTATAGAACAATCCACGCTGTTCCTATTTTTCCTACTTGTTTTTACACTCCACATCAGCGCACAAACTTTGATCGCTCGCTACTTGTTGATGTGCATTTTTGGACGTGGTATAAACCCCTCATCACTTCTCGTGTTTGTTTTCGTGACAAAACGTAGTTTGGGAGACCAGAGAAGCTCGTCTGTGATTCCAGTTGGTGACAGATCGTGTAGTGTGAAACCCCCTATCACTGATCAGTCGAGTAGTGTGAAAGTCACACCGACTTGAAAGACTCCCTGATTACAAGAGATCCAGCTGTGTAGTGTGAACTGTATTAGTCAATTCTTTTGAGATTGTTAGTGTGGCCTGGTTCAGAGCTTAGTACTGGCATTGCTAAGCCAAGGGTCAATTGGTGAAATTCTTCAAAAGTATGGCCACCAAAAGTATAAGACCAGGCTTAGGAAAATACACCATATCATAATTAATTATCCTTTACCCTATTTCACACCTGATCCAGTGTTCCAAGGATAATATTCCAATAGAATCTTGATCTATCACTGCGGAATCCTAACATGCACAAAAATGTGCACATTAAACCTGTTCTCAAACAGTAACACTGGTTACCAGTCTCATTTAAAATTAAATTCAAGATACTATTACTGATTTATTGATTTATTTATTTATGCATTTTCTCCCATTTTCTCCCGATTTAGCGTAGTCAGTTTTTCTTCCACTGCTGGGGATCCCTGATTGCTTTCGAGGTGGCTATGTTGCTGCTCACGTCTCCTCCGACACGCCCTAGAGGACGTGCACTCTGTACAGACGCCTCTATCTGCTAATCAGGGTCCTTGCACAGCGTTTGAAGACCCCACCCACACATAGTCTGGTCATCCCACCCCCAAGCAGACAGGGTGGCCTGTTGGTGTCTGCTGCAGGCACTGCCAATTATGTCTGCTAGATGGCACCCAGCCGACCGGTGGCAACGCCAAGTTTCGAACCAAGAAGTTCAGAATCTCGGCGCTGGTGTGCTAGTGGATTATCCGCTGTGCCACCTGGGCACTGACTTCTACTGATTTTTAAATGCCTTCATGGTCTCGCTCCACAGTACCTCAGTGACATGGTTATTAGGTATGTTTCGTTAAGCACCCTCAGATCAGGCCACAGGAACATGTTGAGCATACAGATCACTTTAAAATCTGCATCTATGGAATGCCCTTCCTGATGACCCGGGGGCTCTGGATGACCTTTGCATATTTAAGAAAAGACCCACCTGTTGACATTTGCTTTTAACTGTTTTGCTTTATCTCCTTTTAACATAAATACCTGCACTTTAAAAATGATGCTTTTCATTCACTGCATTTTAAATGTCTGTATTTTGATGTCTTTTAATTGCTCATTTCTATATGAATAAAGCTTATTATTATTATTATCAGCAGCAGTTCATCACTGTTGGTCTTTGAATGTTTGGGCACGTTAGATATGTAGTTCCTCAGACACCTGGAGCAGCAGGGTAATTGCTCAGGATAGAGTGTGGTTGTGCCACATACGTTACATTACACGCTGCTGGATTAGGTTTAATGGTTACCGTTCCTACTCATTAAATTCAGTTTAAACAGAAGCTTTAACAACACCATGCTTGAGATGACTTTTAAAGTCAGGCCTGCCCTTGCCTCACATGTGTGCAGATGTGTTCATACTTACAAGCAATCTACTGCCTAAATGAAGCTGCCTATGTGTTAACAAAGCAACCCGTTTCAGCAAGTGTACTATGGTTAAGTGTGTCGCATATTTTTGTAATCTGTTATTAGCTACATTTGCTCTGTGTATATTTTTAGGTTGCTGGTGGCACAGCTGGTAGCAAAGAGCTGGCTACAAGGCCATAATCATAATTAAGGCCCTACCTAATTCACGGCCATGAAATCGCGTCACGGACCGTAAAATGAG
>NW_026947153.1:0-31718 GCF_030014385.1 Trichomycterus rosablanca | reverse complement strand
AGGTTGAGTTATTTTGTTTAGGAGGTAGAGTTTAGGAGGGGGAGAAGGGGTAGTTGGGGGTTATTGGTTAGGTTTAGTGGTTAAGGTTAGGTTTAGAGGTTAGGTTAGGGTTAGGGTTAGGTTTTTAGGGTTAAGGTCAAGGGTTAGGGTTAGGTTTTAGGGGGAGGGGGGGTGGTTAGGGTTAGGTTGAGGAGGTAGAGTTTAGGAAGGGGTAGTTGGGGGTTATTGGTTAGGTTTAGTGGTTAAGGTTAGGTTTAGAGGTTAGGTTAGGGTTAGGTTTTTAGGGTTAAGAGGTTAGGGTTAGGTTTTAGGGGGAGGGGGGGTGGTTAGGGTTAGGGTTAGGGGTTAGGGTTAGGTTAAGGGGTTAGGGGTTGGGGTTAGGGTACCGAGGTCCCAAACCGGTCCCGGCTGTCGGGCAGGTTCGGGGCCTACGTTGGGCACTGGCCTACCGTATGTCACTAATCATCAACTCCAGTCCCCCACAAAAACGTCACCAAGCACAATCACTAATCCCCATATCCCCCTCTCTCACTGGATCTGCCTAACTTGTTCGTTAAGGCCCCATGGATGTATCGAATTTAATTTATTTATCCATTCCCTTTCTATTGTTCTACGGGTGTTATGGGACCACAGTGTATTGTGTTGGAGTCCCATGACCCTTAGTGACTGAATGTCATGTTTTATGAAGTGTTGGACCAGGAGTGTGTGTGTTTCCTTTTTATTGTTAATGTTATATCGATGTTGCGCTAATCTAGTAGCCAAGGTGTTTCTGGTCTCACCCACATATTGTAGATTGCATTTTTTGCAGTAAATTAGGTACACACAATTCTGGATGTTGGGTTTTAGGGGTGGCCAAATGGTGTAAAGGTGTTTACTTTGTGGATTAGAAATCCAACGTTTAGGTCTATATTGCCCTAATAGCATGGATTTTTTCTTTTTTGTGTTTGTGTCCTGTAGTCCCGGGAGCTTACTGTGGACTAATATGTCCCTCAGATTTTTGTTCTTTCTATAGGCCGATATGACCCTGTGATGGTCCAGCACCTGGTCCGTTGTGTTAAATTTTTGGAAGTTTTCTTTGAAGCGCCTGTTCAGTCTGACACTCCCCATCGAGAAGGTAGTTGTCAGGGGGATTATTTCCGCTCCCTCCTGATTCTTCTTGTCCAGGAACTTCTTTAAACAGTCCCTGAGAAAGGACCGGGAGTAGCCTCTTTTCCCTAGAGTTTTAAATAAAATTGTCTTGGCTGTCCAAAAATCCCCTGGTTGGGTACAAATCCTGTGAAATCTCAACAATTGGGATTTCACAATACCTTTGAAGGTATGTTTTGGGTGATGGCTTGATTTAAACAGGAGCGCATGAGTATCAGTATCCTTGAAGAAGACCTTGATCTGGAGTTTATGTCTACCCCCTAGGTCCTTCTCTTTGTAGGTTATGGTGTCAAGGAAATTAACTTCTGACTCATCCAGTGTGTATTTTATCTTAATCGATTTATCACACTGATTGAGATGAGCTGCAAAAGCGATGAATTCATCTCGTGTCCCTGACCAGATCCCCCAGATATCATCTAAGAATCTATAGTAATAGAGTGGTTTAGAAGGCCAATTGTTCAGTGCCCGTTCCTCCCATCGGGCCATAAAAATGTTGGCGTACGAGGGGGCAAACTTCTTCCCCATTGCCGTTCCCTTTGTTTGTACATAAAATTTGGAATCGAATTCAAAATCATTTTTGGTCAAATTAAGTTCCAGCAATTCTAGGAGTAGGTCATCAGGTCTGTGTTTGTCCGGGTATCTGATGAACCATTCTCTTATCGCTTCCAGGCCCGCCGGTGTGTCAATGTTGGTGTATAGACTATCAATGTCTATTGTAAATAAAAGACTCTCAGTTGGGAGAAGAAGGTTTTTTATCTTGTTTATAAAATCATAGGTATCCTTGAGGTAGCTGGGGTGTTTGGTACTAATGGGGTTCAGGAAATGTTCAATGTACTCCGCTGTGGCATACGTTTCGCTGCCACAGTCAGAGACAATGGGGCGGCCTGGTGGTATTTCGAACGGGACACTCCATAACTCAGGTTTCTTGTGTATTTTAGGTAGCAGGTAGAAGATTCTCGGACGGGGATTGTCTGGACCTCTCAGGTAAGTCTCCTGTTTCCTATTGATGTAGCCCCTTTCCCGTAATTTAGTGAGGATATTTTGGACTTCCGGAATAGATTTTAGAAAGATTGGTTCGTCCAACTTTTTATAGTAACTTACCTGATGTAATTGCCTCTCTGCTTCCCATGTGTAGGCCTCTCTGTCCATTAGAACAATCACACTGCCTTTATCGGCTGGCTTAATAACGATAGATTTGTCCCGGCCTAATTGTGTCAGGGCCCGTTGTTCCTCTCTGTCGAGGTTTGGGGTCTCCCTGTAGTCCCAAGGTAGCTGTTTATTCGCAAACCTGTCCGCCCTAATAATTTTCCTAATGGTGTTCGGGACCTGTGAGAGTTTAGGTGTCCACGTGGACTTAGGAGTAAAGGGTGGCGGATCGGATTCCTGATTAAATCTAAAGTACGTTGTAAGGAGTAGTCTCCTATGGTATTGTTGCATGTCCAAAGTGAGTTGTTTTTTCATGTTTCTGTCTATTTTTGGAGTGGGTACAAATGACAGGCCCTTATTTAATAGTCTTAATTGACTGTTGGTGGGTGCAAAGTTTTTTGTTAAATTTAAAACCTCACCCCCCAATAGTGGACCCCGTTTTGGGTTCACAGGGCCGTGAAGTTTAATTTTTCTGCCCAGTGTGTCAACATGGCCTCGGCGCATGTTGGTGTCCAATGTATGTCATCCTGAACAACTTGGAATTGTGTAGTTGGGAGTAGTGGCAAATAAGGCACATTTTTGCTAATATGCTTGTTCAAGATCGTAAGCATGCTCCGTTCTTCCACTTTTAGATTGTTTGAAAAATTTACCATTGGTACCCAGATGGCTGCACCCGGGAATTTTTTGGTGGCTGCCCTCAGTGCCCTCTGCATTTGTTTTACCGCAGTTTCCTTACCTTTTTGGCTGCGGTGATTAATACCGAAGGCCAAGATGACAGTTTGTACCTTTGTCATGACCGTGGCTTTGTTTATCACGTTCTCTATGTGCCTAAATGTGCCACCTGGGTAACTATCAATCTGTACGTTGTCGAATGTATGGCTTGTGATCCTGGAAAGATTCGAGTCGCCCAGGATACAGACCGGTTTTCGGGCACTGAAATTCCAGGTCACCGTTTTCTTACATGTGGACATATGTCTTTTTGGTTTAAAGGTAACTGGTGAGCTGGTTGTCATTATTATTGGACTTAAGAGGGGCTCTGGTAAGAGACTGGTCTCCAATTCCTCTCCAGGGATCATGTCCAGTGGATTTATAGGTGAACTAAATTGTTCTATTTCTGATCCAATGGCTCCCTCTATTGGAATTGTTGGTTTTGGCAGCCCTGTTTTTTCCAGTGGTTGTATTTGTACTACTGGTTGCTCTATTTCTGAGCCAACAGCCCTCTCTATTTGATTTGTAGATTCTGGTACCTCAATTAATTCTGGTTGATCATTCAAGGATGCTGGAGGGTCCTGTGTGGAACCCTCCATCCTTGATGAGGTGATGTTTTCCCTGTGCACCTCCACTAAAGGGGGTGATCTAGAGCGGGTGTTTACTTGTCGCTCGTGGATAAGCGGCCAAGTTGTCGATTCCTGTTGGCTCGAGCAGGGTTCAATTTGGTTAAGTTCTGTGTGGTTCTGGGCCACAGCTGGGTTCTTTCCCATTAGTGTCCGAGTTCTGTTTTTGGACCTTCTGGGTGACCTAGGTGGCAATGTGATAGGAAAGGGTGACAGTGGTCCCCAAGGGATGGAACGTGGCGGGGGGGTCTCCCCGCGCTGAGGTAGGGGAGGAAAATCCTCCTGGCTAGAAATGTCAATGTTTCCTGGGAGTTCTCTTGTTACCTCTATCTCCCCTCCACTGCCCCCTTCGTGCCCCAATGCCATTAGCCAAGTTTTCATTTTTGTGATTGCCTCCTTTGAGTAATTTTTTGGGTACCTCCTCTGGTACCACTTTGTTGCTATTGTGAAGATTGCTTCCCAATCTTCTATTTCCAAGTGTTGTAATTTTTCAGCCTCCTGTTCAATATGTAATGTGTAGTGATCAATGAGGATGAGGCGAGTAGTATAGGCCCAGTTTTTGGCATTCCCCTCTAAGAGGGATTTTGTGCTGGGCGTTGGGTTGGCTGGTTTTATTACGTTAGTTAGGTAGTCAGTTAATCTAGAAAAGGTTGGCAAATCAGTACCTGGGTCTGATTTTATCCTTTCTACGTGATGATGTGAACGTAAAAGGTTGAACAGTCTCTTTGTAAGATCCCTGAATCTTTTGTATTCAGGGCTGTTCCTATTAATTTGTTCGGTTTGTTGTGTTAGTGTAGTCGCTTTGTTTTTGGTGGGTACTTTGCCATATGTTCTATTTTGATTGAATGACTTTGTCCTTCTCTGCCCCACAGGTGCCGTGCTCCAGACACGCTGTGTACCACGAATGTGTGTTTTATTTTTCCACACCTCGTGTGCGTTTTTATTAAGGTTAAAAGGGCATCGGGCCCTAGGGACCTCGGACCCCAGATATCCGGGTCCTGGTCTGTCAGGTTCCCTGTATCGGGGTCTGTGTTGGTGTCCACTAGGCACCGCATGATCCCTACCGAGTTCGCGTCCATACGGATTTAAACAACGGGATCGGGATTCATGTTCATAGAATCTCACAAAATCGCGAGATCCTTGTCTATTTGAAGCCGTATTGCGACTGTGAAAGAAACGGGGAGTAGGAAAAGGTCCCCTCTGTTCCCCGCGTGGTCTATCATACGGCATTGTTAAGATCGTTTTTTTAATAATCTAGTTATATCGAGTCGGATGTTGCAACGTTTCGGTTTCTGAATGAAACCTTCATCAGGCATAGACTCGATAGATTGTAGGTTTGTTGTTAAGTTTTCTTGAAATAAAAAGATCTTTCTTTGTTTGTAGTGGTTCTTATCCTCTGTGGACAAGCGTTTTCTCGGGTCTTGCTCTCAGCAGTTCGATTCGAAAATGCTCTCGTTCTCTGCTGCCGTGTCTCTCCGAGGTGAGCTCCGCCCCCCCGAGGATCTTCAGCCAATCAGAAATTCAATAATTAGGCGCACTTTTCAAATTCTGCTTTATTTTTTTTATTTTTTTTAGACAGATTTTTTTGAATGACGGTAGGTGAAAACACGTGACCTACATCCGATTTTTTTCCTTTTTTCAAATAAAAACGAATTTTTTAATGATTTTTAATAATGAAACAAACAATAATCTTACAAAACCAAGAGAATATCGAATATATGTGTTTTATGTTTCTTTTTTTCCTTCTTCTTTTGTCTTGGTAAGTAGATTCGGTACGTCTGACCATTATTTGGTTAATGAAACAGGTAAGTATTTCCCTTGTTTAGTTAAATATTATATTCCCAGGAGATCCCTTTGTTTTTCCAGGATTGGTAAGTATGTCAGGTAGTTTTTTCTTCTTTCCTTTATTAGTAGGGTTAGCTTTTCTGGGAAATGGGGGTGGTAGTATGGGGCGTGGGGTTGGTTCTGTAAATAGGGGAGTCGGTGGCAACCAGTGGGCATAGGTGGCACTGGCTGGGTTAGGTTGAGTTATTTTGTTTAGGAGGTAGAGTTTAGGAGGGGGAGAAGGGGTAGTTGGGGGTTATTGGTTAGGTTTAGTGGTTAAGGTTAGGTTTAGAGGTTAGGTTAGGGTTAGGGTTAGGTTTTTAGGGTTAAGGTCAAGGGTTAGGGTTAGGTTTTAGGGGGAGGGGGGGTGGTTAGGGTTAGGTTGAGGAGGTAGAGTTTAGGAAGGGGTAGTTGGGGGTTATTGGTTAGGTTTAGTGGTTAAGGTTAGGTTTAGAGGTTAGGTTAGGGTTAGGTTTTTAGGGTTAAGAGGTTAGGGTTAGGTTTTAGGGGGAGGGGGGGTGGTTAGGGTTAGGGTTAGGGGTTAGGGTTAGGTTAAGGGGTTAGGGGTTGGGGTTAGGGTACCGAGGTCCCAAACCGGTCCCGGCTGTCGGGCAGGTTCGGGGCCTACGTTGGGCACTGGCCTACCGTATGTCACTAATCATCAACTCCAGTCCCCCACAAAAACGTCACCAAGCACAATCACTAATCCCCATATCCCCCTCTCTCACTGGATCTGCCTAACTTGTTCGTTAAGGCCCCATGGATGTATCGAATTTAATTTATTTATCCATTCCCTTTCTATTGTTCTACGGGTGTTATGGGACCACAGTGTATTGTGTTGGAGTCCCATGACCCTTAGTGACTGAATGTCATGTTTTATGAAGTGTTGGACCAGGAGTGTGTGTGTTTCCTTTTTATTGTTAATGTTATATCGATGTTGCGCTAATCTAGTAGCCAAGGTGTTTCTGGTCTCACCCACATATTGTAGATTGCATTTTTTGCAGTAAATTAGGTACACACAATTCTGGATGTTGGGTTTTAGGGGTGGCCAAATGGTGTAAAGGTGTTTACTTTGTGGATTAGAAATCCAACGTTTAGGTCTATATTGCCCTAATAGCATGGATTTTTTCTTTTTTGTGTTTGTGTCCTGTAGTCCCGGGAGCTTACTGTGGACTAATATGTCCCTCAGATTTTTGTTCTTTCTATAGGCCGATATGACCCTGTGATGGTCCAGCACCTGGTCCGTTGTGTTAAATTTTTGGAAGTTTTCTTTGAAGCGCCTGTTCAGTCTGACACTCCCCATCGAGAAGGTAGTTGTCAGGGGGATTATTTCCGCTCCCTCCTGATTCTTCTTGTCCAGGAACTTCTTTAAACAGTCCCTGAGAAAGGACCGGGAGTAGCCTCTTTTCCCTAGAGTTTTAAATAAAATTGTCTTGGCTGTCCAAAAATCCCCTGGTTGGGTACAAATCCTGTGAAATCTCAACAATTGGGATTTCACAATACCTTTGAAGGTATGTTTTGGGTGATGGCTTGATTTAAACAGGAGCGCATGAGTATCAGTATCCTTGAAGAAGACCTTGATCTGGAGTTTATGTCTACCCCCTAGGTCCTTCTCTTTGTAGGTTATGGTGTCAAGGAAATTAACTTCTGACTCATCCAGTGTGTATTTTATCTTAATCGATTTATCACACTGATTGAGATGAGCTGCAAAAGCGATGAATTCATCTCGTGTCCCTGACCAGATCCCCCAGATATCATCTAAGAATCTATAGTAATAGAGTGGTTTAGAAGGCCAATTGTTCAGTGCCCGTTCCTCCCATCGGGCCATAAAAATGTTGGCGTACGAGGGGGCAAACTTCTTCCCCATTGCCGTTCCCTTTGTTTGTACATAAAATTTGGAATCGAATTCAAAATCATTTTTGGTCAAATTAAGTTCCAGCAATTCTAGGAGTAGGTCATCAGGTCTGTGTTTGTCCGGGTATCTGATGAACCATTCTCTTATCGCTTCCAGGCCCGCCGGTGTGTCAATGTTGGTGTATAGACTATCAATGTCTATTGTAAATAAAAGACTCTCAGTTGGGAGAAGAAGGTTTTTTATCTTGTTTATAAAATCATAGGTATCCTTGAGGTAGCTGGGGTGTTTGGTACTAATGGGGTTCAGGAAATGTTCAATGTACTCCGCTGTGGCATACGTTTCGCTGCCACAGTCAGAGACAATGGGGCGGCCTGGTGGTATTTCGAACGGGACACTCCATAACTCAGGTTTCTTGTGTATTTTAGGTAGCAGGTAGAAGATTCTCGGACGGGGATTGTCTGGACCTCTCAGGTAAGTCTCCTGTTTCCTATTGATGTAGCCCCTTTCCCGTAATTTAGTGAGGATATTTTGGACTTCCGGAATAGATTTTAGAAAGATTGGTTCGTCCAACTTTTTATAGTAACTTACCTGATGTAATTGCCTCTCTGCTTCCCATGTGTAGGCCTCTCTGTCCATTAGAACAATCACACTGCCTTTATCGGCTGGCTTAATAACGATAGATTTGTCCCGGCCTAATTGTGTCAGGGCCCGTTGTTCCTCTCTGTCGAGGTTTGGGGTCTCCCTGTAGTCCCAAGGTAGCTGTTTATTCGCAAACCTGTCCGCCCTAATAATTTTCCTAATGGTGTTCGGGACCTGTGAGAGTTTAGGTGTCCACGTGGACTTAGGAGTAAAGGGTGGCGGATCGGATTCCTGATTAAATCTAAAGTACGTTGTAAGGAGTAGTCTCCTATGGTATTGTTGCATGTCCAAAGTGAGTTGTTTTTTCATGTTTCTGTCTATTTTTGGAGTGGGTACAAATGACAGGCCCTTATTTAATAGTCTTAATTGACTGTTGGTGGGTGCAAAGTTTTTTGTTAAATTTAAAACCTCACCCCCCAATAGTGGACCCCGTTTTGGGTTCACAGGGCCGTGAAGTTTAATTTTTCTGCCCAGTGTGTCAACATGGCCTCGGCGCATGTTGGTGTCCAATGTATGTCATCCTGAACAACTTGGAATTGTGTAGTTGGGAGTAGTGGCAAATAAGGCACATTTTTGCTAATATGCTTGTTCAAGATCGTAAGCATGCTCCGTTCTTCCACTTTTAGATTGTTTGAAAAATTTACCATTGGTACCCAGATGGCTGCACCCGGGAATTTTTTGGTGGCTGCCCTCAGTGCCCTCTGCATTTGTTTTACCGCAGTTTCCTTACCTTTTTGGCTGCGGTGATTAATACCGAAGGCCAAGATGACAGTTTGTACCTTTGTCATGACCGTGGCTTTGTTTATCACGTTCTCTATGTGCCTAAATGTGCCACCTGGGTAACTATCAATCTGTACGTTGTCGAATGTATGGCTTGTGATCCTGGAAAGATTCGAGTCGCCCAGGATACAGACCGGTTTTCGGGCACTGAAATTCCAGGTCACCGTTTTCTTACATGTGGACATATGTCTTTTTGGTTTAAAGGTAACTGGTGAGCTGGTTGTCATTATTATTGGACTTAAGAGGGGCTCTGGTAAGAGACTGGTCTCCAATTCCTCTCCAGGGATCATGTCCAGTGGATTTATAGGTGAACTAAATTGTTCTATTTCTGATCCAATGGCTCCCTCTATTGGAATTGTTGGTTTTGGCAGCCCTGTTTTTTCCAGTGGTTGTATTTGTACTACTGGTTGCTCTATTTCTGAGCCAACAGCCCTCTCTATTTGATTTGTAGATTCTGGTACCTCAATTAATTCTGGTTGATCATTCAAGGATGCTGGAGGGTCCTGTGTGGAACCCTCCATCCTTGATGAGGTGATGTTTTCCCTGTGCACCTCCACTAAAGGGGGTGATCTAGAGCGGGTGTTTACTTGTCGCTCGTGGATAAGCGGCCAAGTTGTCGATTCCTGTTGGCTCGAGCAGGGTTCAATTTGGTTAAGTTCTGTGTGGTTCTGGGCCACAGCTGGGTTCTTTCCCATTAGTGTCCGAGTTCTGTTTTTGGACCTTCTGGGTGACCTAGGTGGCAATGTGATAGGAAAGGGTGACAGTGGTCCCCAAGGGATGGAACGTGGCGGGGGGGTCTCCCCGCGCTGAGGTAGGGGAGGAAAATCCTCCTGGCTAGAAATGTCAATGTTTCCTGGGAGTTCTCTTGTTACCTCTATCTCCCCTCCACTGCCCCCTTCGTGCCCCAATGCCATTAGCCAAGTTTTCATTTTTGTGATTGCCTCCTTTGAGTAATTTTTTGGGTACCTCCTCTGGTACCACTTTGTTGCTATTGTGAAGATTGCTTCCCAATCTTCTATTTCCAAGTGTTGTAATTTTTCAGCCTCCTGTTCAATATGTAATGTGTAGTGATCAATGAGGATGAGGCGAGTAGTATAGGCCCAGTTTTTGGCATTCCCCTCTAAGAGGGATTTTGTGCTGGGCGTTGGGTTGGCTGGTTTTATTACGTTAGTTAGGTAGTCAGTTAATCTAGAAAAGGTTGGCAAATCAGTACCTGGGTCTGATTTTATCCTTTCTACGTGATGATGTGAACGTAAAAGGTTGAACAGTCTCTTTGTAAGATCCCTGAATCTTTTGTATTCAGGGCTGTTCCTATTAATTTGTTCGGTTTGTTGTGTTAGTGTAGTCGCTTTGTTTTTGGTGGGTACTTTGCCATATGTTCTATTTTGATTGAATGACTTTGTCCTTCTCTGCCCCACAGGTGCCGTGCTCCAGACACGCTGTGTACCACGAATGTGTGTTTTATTTTTCCACACCTCGTGTGCGTTTTTATTAAGGTTAAAAGGGCATCGGGCCCTAGGGACCTCGGACCCCAGATATCCGGGTCCTGGTCTGTCAGGTTCCCTGTATCGGGGTCTGTGTTGGTGTCCACTAGGCACCGCATGATCCCTACCGAGTTCGCGTCCATACGGATTTAAACAACGGGATCGGGATTCATGTTCATAGAATCTCACAAAATCGCGAGATCCTTGTCTATTTGAAGCCGTATTGCGACTGTGAAAGAAACGGGGAGTAGGAAAAGGTCCCCTCTGTTCCCCGCGTGGTCTATCATACGGCATTGTTAAGATCGTTTTTTTAATAATCTAGTTATATCGAGTCGGATGTTGCAACGTTTCGGTTTCTGAATGAAACCTTCATCAGGCATAGACTCGATAGATTGTAGGTTTGTTGTTAAGTTTTCTTGAAATAAAAAGATCTTTCTTTGTTTGTAGTGGTTCTTATCCTCTGTGGACAAGCGTTTTCTCGGGTCTTGCTCTCAGCAGTTCGATTCGAAAATGCTCTCGTTCTCTGCTGCCGTGTCTCTCCGAGGTGAGCTCCGCCCCCCCGAGGATCTTCAGCCAATCAGAAATTCAATAATTAGGCGCACTTTTCAAATTCTGCTTTATTTTTTTTATTTTTTTTAGACAGATTTTTTTGAATGACGGTAGGTGAAAACACGTGACCTACATCCGATTTTTTTCCTTTTTTCAAATAAAAACGAATTTTTTAATGATTTTTAATAATGAAACAAACAATAATCTTACAAAACCAAGAGAATATCGAATATATGTGTTTTATGTTTCTTTTTTTCCTTCTTCTTTTGTCTTGGTAAGTAGATTCGGTACGTCTGACCATTATTTGGTTAATGAAACAGGTAAGTATTTCCCTTGTTTAGTTAAATATTATATTCCCAGGAGATCCCTTTGTTTTTCCAGGATTGGTAAGTATGTCAGGTAGTTTTTTCTTCTTTCCTTTATTAGTAGGGTTAGCTTTTCTGGGAAATGGGGGTGGTAGTATGGGGCGTGGGGTTGGTTCTGTAAATAGGGGAGTCGGTGGCAACCAGTGGGCATAGGTGGCACTGGCTGGGTTAGGTTGAGTTATTTTGTTTAGGAGGTAGAGTTTAGGAGGGGGAGAAGGGGTAGTTGGGGGTTATTGGTTAGGTTTAGTGGTTAAGGTTAGGTTTAGAGGTTAGGTTAGGGTTAGGGTTAGGTTTTTAGGGTTAAGGTCAAGGGTTAGGGTTAGGTTTTAGGGGGAGGGGGGGTGGTTAGGGTTAGGTTGAGGAGGTAGAGTTTAGGAAGGGGTAGTTGGGGGTTATTGGTTAGGTTTAGTGGTTAAGGTTAGGTTTAGAGGTTAGGTTAGGGTTAGGTTTTTAGGGTTAAGAGGTTAGGGTTAGGTTTTAGGGGGAGGGGGGGTGGTTAGGGTTAGGGTTAGGGGTTAGGGTTAGGTTAAGGGGTTAGGGGTTGGGGTTAGGGTACCGAGGTCCCAAACCGGTCCCGGCTGTCGGGCAGGTTCGGGGCCTACGTTGGGCACTGGCCTACCGTATGTCACTAATCATCAACTCCAGTCCCCCACAAAAACGTCACCAAGCACAATCACTAATCCCCATATCCCCCTCTCTCACTGGATCTGCCTAACTTGTTCGTTAAGGCCCCATGGATGTATCGAATTTAATTTATTTATCCATTCCCTTTCTATTGTTCTACGGGTGTTATGGGACCACAGTGTATTGTGTTGGAGTCCCATGACCCTTAGTGACTGAATGTCATGTTTTATGAAGTGTTGGACCAGGAGTGTGTGTGTTTCCTTTTTATTGTTAATGTTATATCGATGTTGCGCTAATCTAGTAGCCAAGGTGTTTCTGGTCTCACCCACATATTGTAGATTGCATTTTTTGCAGTAAATTAGGTACACACAATTCTGGATGTTGGGTTTTAGGGGTGGCCAAATGGTGTAAAGGTGTTTACTTTGTGGATTAGAAATCCAACGTTTAGGTCTATATTGCCCTAATAGCATGGATTTTTTCTTTTTTGTGTTTGTGTCCTGTAGTCCCGGGAGCTTACTGTGGACTAATATGTCCCTCAGATTTTTGTTCTTTCTATAGGCCGATATGACCCTGTGATGGTCCAGCACCTGGTCCGTTGTGTTAAATTTTTGGAAGTTTTCTTTGAAGCGCCTGTTCAGTCTGACACTCCCCATCGAGAAGGTAGTTGTCAGGGGGATTATTTCCGCTCCCTCCTGATTCTTCTTGTCCAGGAACTTCTTTAAACAGTCCCTGAGAAAGGACCGGGAGTAGCCTCTTTTCCCTAGAGTTTTAAATAAAATTGTCTTGGCTGTCCAAAAATCCCCTGGTTGGGTACAAATCCTGTGAAATCTCAACAATTGGGATTTCACAATACCTTTGAAGGTATGTTTTGGGTGATGGCTTGATTTAAACAGGAGCGCATGAGTATCAGTATCCTTGAAGAAGACCTTGATCTGGAGTTTATGTCTACCCCCTAGGTCCTTCTCTTTGTAGGTTATGGTGTCAAGGAAATTAACTTCTGACTCATCCAGTGTGTATTTTATCTTAATCGATTTATCACACTGATTGAGATGAGCTGCAAAAGCGATGAATTCATCTCGTGTCCCTGACCAGATCCCCCAGATATCATCTAAGAATCTATAGTAATAGAGTGGTTTAGAAGGCCAATTGTTCAGTGCCCGTTCCTCCCATCGGGCCATAAAAATGTTGGCGTACGAGGGGGCAAACTTCTTCCCCATTGCCGTTCCCTTTGTTTGTACATAAAATTTGGAATCGAATTCAAAATCATTTTTGGTCAAATTAAGTTCCAGCAATTCTAGGAGTAGGTCATCAGGTCTGTGTTTGTCCGGGTATCTGATGAACCATTCTCTTATCGCTTCCAGGCCCGCCGGTGTGTCAATGTTGGTGTATAGACTATCAATGTCTATTGTAAATAAAAGACTCTCAGTTGGGAGAAGAAGGTTTTTTATCTTGTTTATAAAATCATAGGTATCCTTGAGGTAGCTGGGGTGTTTGGTACTAATGGGGTTCAGGAAATGTTCAATGTACTCCGCTGTGGCATACGTTTCGCTGCCACAGTCAGAGACAATGGGGCGGCCTGGTGGTATTTCGAACGGGACACTCCATAACTCAGGTTTCTTGTGTATTTTAGGTAGCAGGTAGAAGATTCTCGGACGGGGATTGTCTGGACCTCTCAGGTAAGTCTCCTGTTTCCTATTGATGTAGCCCCTTTCCCGTAATTTAGTGAGGATATTTTGGACTTCCGGAATAGATTTTAGAAAGATTGGTTCGTCCAACTTTTTATAGTAACTTACCTGATGTAATTGCCTCTCTGCTTCCCATGTGTAGGCCTCTCTGTCCATTAGAACAATCACACTGCCTTTATCGGCTGGCTTAATAACGATAGATTTGTCCCGGCCTAATTGTGTCAGGGCCCGTTGTTCCTCTCTGTCGAGGTTTGGGGTCTCCCTGTAGTCCCAAGGTAGCTGTTTATTCGCAAACCTGTCCGCCCTAATAATTTTCCTAATGGTGTTCGGGACCTGTGAGAGTTTAGGTGTCCACGTGGACTTAGGAGTAAAGGGTGGCGGATCGGATTCCTGATTAAATCTAAAGTACGTTGTAAGGAGTAGTCTCCTATGGTATTGTTGCATGTCCAAAGTGAGTTGTTTTTTCATGTTTCTGTCTATTTTTGGAGTGGGTACAAATGACAGGCCCTTATTTAATAGTCTTAATTGACTGTTGGTGGGTGCAAAGTTTTTTGTTAAATTTAAAACCTCACCCCCCAATAGTGGACCCCGTTTTGGGTTCACAGGGCCGTGAAGTTTAATTTTTCTGCCCAGTGTGTCAACATGGCCTCGGCGCATGTTGGTGTCCAATGTATGTCATCCTGAACAACTTGGAATTGTGTAGTTGGGAGTAGTGGCAAATAAGGCACATTTTTGCTAATATGCTTGTTCAAGATCGTAAGCATGCTCCGTTCTTCCACTTTTAGATTGTTTGAAAAATTTACCATTGGTACCCAGATGGCTGCACCCGGGAATTTTTTGGTGGCTGCCCTCAGTGCCCTCTGCATTTGTTTTACCGCAGTTTCCTTACCTTTTTGGCTGCGGTGATTAATACCGAAGGCCAAGATGACAGTTTGTACCTTTGTCATGACCGTGGCTTTGTTTATCACGTTCTCTATGTGCCTAAATGTGCCACCTGGGTAACTATCAATCTGTACGTTGTCGAATGTATGGCTTGTGATCCTGGAAAGATTCGAGTCGCCCAGGATACAGACCGGTTTTCGGGCACTGAAATTCCAGGTCACCGTTTTCTTACATGTGGACATATGTCTTTTTGGTTTAAAGGTAACTGGTGAGCTGGTTGTCATTATTATTGGACTTAAGAGGGGCTCTGGTAAGAGACTGGTCTCCAATTCCTCTCCAGGGATCATGTCCAGTGGATTTATAGGTGAACTAAATTGTTCTATTTCTGATCCAATGGCTCCCTCTATTGGAATTGTTGGTTTTGGCAGCCCTGTTTTTTCCAGTGGTTGTATTTGTACTACTGGTTGCTCTATTTCTGAGCCAACAGCCCTCTCTATTTGATTTGTAGATTCTGGTACCTCAATTAATTCTGGTTGATCATTCAAGGATGCTGGAGGGTCCTGTGTGGAACCCTCCATCCTTGATGAGGTGATGTTTTCCCTGTGCACCTCCACTAAAGGGGGTGATCTAGAGCGGGTGTTTACTTGTCGCTCGTGGATAAGCGGCCAAGTTGTCGATTCCTGTTGGCTCGAGCAGGGTTCAATTTGGTTAAGTTCTGTGTGGTTCTGGGCCACAGCTGGGTTCTTTCCCATTAGTGTCCGAGTTCTGTTTTTGGACCTTCTGGGTGACCTAGGTGGCAATGTGATAGGAAAGGGTGACAGTGGTCCCCAAGGGATGGAACGTGGCGGGGGGGTCTCCCCGCGCTGAGGTAGGGGAGGAAAATCCTCCTGGCTAGAAATGTCAATGTTTCCTGGGAGTTCTCTTGTTACCTCTATCTCCCCTCCACTGCCCCCTTCGTGCCCCAATGCCATTAGCCAAGTTTTCATTTTTGTGATTGCCTCCTTTGAGTAATTTTTTGGGTACCTCCTCTGGTACCACTTTGTTGCTATTGTGAAGATTGCTTCCCAATCTTCTATTTCCAAGTGTTGTAATTTTTCAGCCTCCTGTTCAATATGTAATGTGTAGTGATCAATGAGGATGAGGCGAGTAGTATAGGCCCAGTTTTTGGCATTCCCCTCTAAGAGGGATTTTGTGCTGGGCGTTGGGTTGGCTGGTTTTATTACGTTAGTTAGGTAGTCAGTTAATCTAGAAAAGGTTGGCAAATCAGTACCTGGGTCTGATTTTATCCTTTCTACGTGATGATGTGAACGTAAAAGGTTGAACAGTCTCTTTGTAAGATCCCTGAATCTTTTGTATTCAGGGCTGTTCCTATTAATTTGTTCGGTTTGTTGTGTTAGTGTAGTCGCTTTGTTTTTGGTGGGTACTTTGCCATATGTTCTATTTTGATTGAATGACTTTGTCCTTCTCTGCCCCACAGGTGCCGTGCTCCAGACACGCTGTGTACCACGAATGTGTGTTTTATTTTTCCACACCTCGTGTGCGTTTTTATTAAGGTTAAAAGGGCATCGGGCCCTAGGGACCTCGGACCCCAGATATCCGGGTCCTGGTCTGTCAGGTTCCCTGTATCGGGGTCTGTGTTGGTGTCCACTAGGCACCGCATGATCCCTACCGAGTTCGCGTCCATACGGATTTAAACAACGGGATCGGGATTCATGTTCATAGAATCTCACAAAATCGCGAGATCCTTGTCTATTTGAAGCCGTATTGCGACTGTGAAAGAAACGGGGAGTAGGAAAAGGTCCCCTCTGTTCCCCGCGTGGTCTATCATACGGCATTGTTAAGATCGTTTTTTTAATAATCTAGTTATATCGAGTCGGATGTTGCAACGTTTCGGTTTCTGAATGAAACCTTCATCAGGCATAGACTCGATAGATTGTAGGTTTGTTGTTAAGTTTTCTTGAAATAAAAAGATCTTTCTTTGTTTGTAGTGGTTCTTATCCTCTGTGGACAAGCGTTTTCTCGGGTCTTGCTCTCAGCAGTTCGATTCGAAAATGCTCTCGTTCTCTGCTGCCGTGTCTCTCCGAGGTGAGCTCCGCCCCCCCGAGGATCTTCAGCCAATCAGAAATTCAATAATTAGGCGCACTTTTCAAATTCTGCTTTATTTTTTTTATTTTTTTTAGACAGATTTTTTTGAATGACGGTAGGTGAAAACACGTGACCTACATCCGATTTTTTTCCTTTTTTCAAATAAAAACGAATTTTTTAATGATTTTTAATAATGAAACAAACAATAATCTTACAAAATCAAGAGAATATCGAATATATGTGTTTTATGTTTCTTTTTTTCCTTCTTCTTTTGTCTTGGTAAGTAGATTCGGTACGTCTGACCATTATTTGGTTAATGAAACAGGTAAGTATTTCCCTTGTTTAGTTAAATATTATATTCCCAGGAGATCCCTTTGTTTTTCCAGGATTGGTAAGTATGTCAGGTAGTTTTTTCTTCTTTCCTTTATTAGTAGGGTTAGCTTTTCTGGGAAATGGGGGTGGTAGTATGGGGCGTGGGGTTGGTTCTGTAAATAGGGGAGTCGGTGGCAACCAGTGGGCATAGGTGGCACTGGCTGGGTTAGGTTGAGTTATTTTGTTTAGGAGGTAGAGTTTAGGAGGGGGAGAAGGGGTAGTTGGGGGTTATTGGTTAGGTTTAGTGGTTAAGGTTAGGTTTAGAGGTTAGGTTAGGGTTAGGGTTAGGTTTTTAGGGTTAAGGTCAAGGGTTAGGGTTAGGTTTTAGGGGGAGGGGGGGTGGTTAGGGTTAGGTTGAGGAGGTAGAGTTTAGGAAGGGGTAGTTGGGGGTTATTGGTTAGGTTTAGTGGTTAAGGTTAGGTTTAGAGGTTAGGTTAGGGTTAGGTTTTTAGGGTTAAGAGGTTAGGGTTAGGTTTTAGGGGGAGGGGGGGTGGTTAGGGTTAGGGTTAGGGGTTAGGGTTAGGTTAAGGGGTTAGGGGTTGGGGTTAGGGTACCGAGGTCCCAAACCGGTCCCGGCTGTCGGGCAGGTTCGGGGCCTACGTTGGGCACTGGCCTACCGTATGTCACTAATCATCAACTCCAGTCCCCCACAAAAACGTCACCAAGCACAATCACTAATCCCCATATCCCCCTCTCTCACTGGATCTGCCTAACTTGTTCGTTAAGGCCCCATGGATGTATCGAATTTAATTTATTTATCCATTCCCTTTCTATTGTTCTACGGGTGTTATGGGACCACAGTGTATTGTGTTGGAGTCCCATGACCCTTAGTGACTGAATGTCATGTTTTATGAAGTGTTGGACCAGGAGTGTGTGTGTTTCCTTTTTATTGTTAATGTTATATCGATGTTGCGCTAATCTAGTAGCCAAGGTGTTTCTGGTCTCACCCACATATTGTAGATTGCATTTTTTGCAGTAAATTAGGTACACACAATTCTGGATGTTGGGTTTTAGGGGTGGCCAAATGGTGTAAAGGTGTTTACTTTGTGGATTAGAAATCCAACGTTTAGGTCTATATTGCCCTAATAGCATGGATTTTTTCTTTTTTGTGTTTGTGTCCTGTAGTCCCGGGAGCTTACTGTGGACTAATATGTCCCTCAGATTTTTGTTCTTTCTATAGGCCGATATGACCCTGTGATGGTCCAGCACCTGGTCCGTTGTGTTAAATTTTTGGAAGTTTTCTTTGAAGCGCCTGTTCAGTCTGACACTCCCCATCGAGAAGGTAGTTGTCAGGGGGATTATTTCCGCTCCCTCCTGATTCTTCTTGTCCAGGAACTTCTTTAAACAGTCCCTGAGAAAGGACCGGGAGTAGCCTCTTTTCCCTAGAGTTTTAAATAAAATTGTCTTGGCTGTCCAAAAATCCCCTGGTTGGGTACAAATCCTGTGAAATCTCAACAATTGGGATTTCACAATACCTTTGAAGGTATGTTTTGGGTGATGGCTTGATTTAAACAGGAGCGCATGAGTATCAGTATCCTTGAAGAAGACCTTGATCTGGAGTTTATGTCTACCCCCTAGGTCCTTCTCTTTGTAGGTTATGGTGTCAAGGAAATTAACTTCTGACTCATCCAGTGTGTATTTTATCTTAATCGATTTATCACACTGATTGAGATGAGCTGCAAAAGCGATGAATTCATCTCGTGTCCCTGACCAGATCCCCCAGATATCATCTAAGAATCTATAGTAATAGAGTGGTTTAGAAGGCCAATTGTTCAGTGCCCGTTCCTCCCATCGGGCCATAAAAATGTTGGCGTACGAGGGGGCAAACTTCTTCCCCATTGCCGTTCCCTTTGTTTGTACATAAAATTTGGAATCGAATTCAAAATCATTTTTGGTCAAATTAAGTTCCAGCAATTCTAGGAGTAGGTCATCAGGTCTGTGTTTGTCCGGGTATCTGATGAACCATTCTCTTATCGCTTCCAGGCCCGCCGGTGTGTCAATGTTGGTGTATAGACTATCAATGTCTATTGTAAATAAAAGACTCTCAGTTGGGAGAAGAAGGTTTTTTATCTTGTTTATAAAATCATAGGTATCCTTGAGGTAGCTGGGGTGTTTGGTACTAATGGGGTTCAGGAAATGTTCAATGTACTCCGCTGTGGCATACGTTTCGCTGCCACAGTCAGAGACAATGGGGCGGCCTGGTGGTATTTCGAACGGGACACTCCATAACTCAGGTTTCTTGTGTATTTTAGGTAGCAGGTAGAAGATTCTCGGACGGGGATTGTCTGGACCTCTCAGGTAAGTCTCCTGTTTCCTATTGATGTAGCCCCTTTCCCGTAATTTAGTGAGGATATTTTGGACTTCCGGAATAGATTTTAGAAAGATTGGTTCGTCCAACTTTTTATAGTAACTTACCTGATGTAATTGCCTCTCTGCTTCCCATGTGTAGGCCTCTCTGTCCATTAGAACAATCACACTGCCTTTATCGGCTGGCTTAATAACGATAGATTTGTCCCGGCCTAATTGTGTCAGGGCCCGTTGTTCCTCTCTGTCGAGGTTTGGGGTCTCCCTGTAGTCCCAAGGTAGCTGTTTATTCGCAAACCTGTCCGCCCTAATAATTTTCCTAATGGTGTTCGGGACCTGTGAGAGTTTAGGTGTCCACGTGGACTTAGGAGTAAAGGGTGGCGGATCGGATTCCTGATTAAATCTAAAGTACGTTGTAAGGAGTAGTCTCCTATGGTATTGTTGCATGTCCAAAGTGAGTTGTTTTTTCATGTTTCTGTCTATTTTTGGAGTGGGTACAAATGACAGGCCCTTATTTAATAGTCTTAATTGACTGTTGGTGGGTGCAAAGTTTTTTGTTAAATTTAAAACCTCACCCCCCAATAGTGGACCCCGTTTTGGGTTCACAGGGCCGTGAAGTTTAATTTTTCTGCCCAGTGTGTCAACATGGCCTCGGCGCATGTTGGTGTCCAATGTATGTCATCCTGAACAACTTGGAATTGTGTAGTTGGGAGTAGTGGCAAATAAGGCACATTTTTGCTAATATGCTTGTTCAAGATCGTAAGCATGCTCCGTTCTTCCACTTTTAGATTGTTTGAAAAATTTACCATTGGTACCCAGATGGCTGCACCCGGGAATTTTTTGGTGGCTGCCCTCAGTGCCCTCTGCATTTGTTTTACCGCAGTTTCCTTACCTTTTTGGCTGCGGTGATTAATACCGAAGGCCAAGATGACAGTTTGTACCTTTGTCATGACCGTGGCTTTGTTTATCACGTTCTCTATGTGCCTAAATGTGCCACCTGGGTAACTATCAATCTGTACGTTGTCGAATGTATGGCTTGTGATCCTGGAAAGATTCGAGTCGCCCAGGATACAGACCGGTTTTCGGGCACTGAAATTCCAGGTCACCGTTTTCTTACATGTGGACATATGTCTTTTTGGTTTAAAGGTAACTGGTGAGCTGGTTGTCATTATTATTGGACTTAAGAGGGGCTCTGGTAAGAGACTGGTCTCCAATTCCTCTCCAGGGATCATGTCCAGTGGATTTATAGGTGAACTAAATTGTTCTATTTCTGATCCAATGGCTCCCTCTATTGGAATTGTTGGTTTTGGCAGCCCTGTTTTTTCCAGTGGTTGTATTTGTACTACTGGTTGCTCTATTTCTGAGCCAACAGCCCTCTCTATTTGATTTGTAGATTCTGGTACCTCAATTAATTCTGGTTGATCATTCAAGGATGCTGGAGGGTCCTGTGTGGAACCCTCCATCCTTGATGAGGTGATGTTTTCCCTGTGCACCTCCACTAAAGGGGGTGATCTAGAGCGGGTGTTTACTTGTCGCTCGTGGATAAGCGGCCAAGTTGTCGATTCCTGTTGGCTCGAGCAGGGTTCAATTTGGTTAAGTTCTGTGTGGTTCTGGGCCACAGCTGGGTTCTTTCCCATTAGTGTCCGAGTTCTGTTTTTGGACCTTCTGGGTGACCTAGGTGGCAATGTGATAGGAAAGGGTGACAGTGGTCCCCAAGGGATGGAACGTGGCGGGGGGGTCTCCCCGCGCTGAGGTAGGGGAGGAAAATCCTCCTGGCTAGAAATGTCAATGTTTCCTGGGAGTTCTCTTGTTACCTCTATCTCCCCTCCACTGCCCCCTTCGTGCCCCAATGCCATTAGCCAAGTTTTCATTTTTGTGATTGCCTCCTTTGAGTAATTTTTTGGGTACCTCCTCTGGTACCACTTTGTTGCTATTGTGAAGATTGCTTCCCAATCTTCTATTTCCAAGTGTTGTAATTTTTCAGCCTCCTGTTCAATATGTAATGTGTAGTGATCAATGAGGATGAGGCGAGTAGTATAGGCCCAGTTTTTGGCATTCCCCTCTAAGAGGGATTTTGTGCTGGGCGTTGGGTTGGCTGGTTTTATTACGTTAGTTAGGTAGTCAGTTAATCTAGAAAAGGTTGGCAAATCAGTACCTGGGTCTGATTTTATCCTTTCTACGTGATGATGTGAACGTAAAAGGTTGAACAGTCTCTTTGTAAGATCCCTGAATCTTTTGTATTCAGGGCTGTTCCTATTAATTTGTTCGGTTTGTTGTGTTAGTGTAGTCGCTTTGTTTTTGGTGGGTACTTTGCCATATGTTCTATTTTGATTGAATGACTTTGTCCTTCTCTGCCCCACAGGTGCCGTGCTCCAGACACGCTGTGTACCACGAATGTGTGTTTTATTTTTCCACACCTCGTGTGCGTTTTTATTAAGGTTAAAAGGGCATCGGGCCCTAGGGACCTCGGACCCCAGATATCCGGGTCCTGGTCTGTCAGGTTCCCTGTATCGGGGTCTGTGTTGGTGTCCACTAGGCACCGCATGATCCCTACCGAGTTCGCGTCCATACGGATTTAAACAACGGGATCGGGATTCATGTTCATAGAATCTCACAAAATCGCGAGATCCTTGTCTATTTGAAGCCGTATTGCGACTGTGAAAGAAACGGGGAGTAGGAAAAGGTCCCCTCTGTTCCCCGCGTGGTCTATCATACGGCATTGTTAAGATCGTTTTTTTAATAATCTAGTTATATCGAGTCGGATGTTGCAACGTTTCGGTTTCTGAATGAAACCTTCATCAGGCATAGACTCGATAGATTGTAGGTTTGTTGTTAAGTTTTCTTGAAATAAAAAGATCTTTCTTTGTTTGTAGTGGTTCTTATCCTCTGTGGACAAGCGTTTTCTCGGGTCTTGCTCTCAGCAGTTCGATTCGAAAATGCTCTCGTTCTCTGCTGCCGTGTCTCTCCGAGGTGAGCTCCGCCCCCCCGAGGATCTTCAGCCAATCAGAAATTCAATAATTAGGCGCACTTTTCAAATTCTGCTTTATTTTTTTTATTTTTTTTAGACAGATTTTTTTGAATGACGGTAGGTGAAAACACGTGACCTACATCCGATTTTTTTCCTTTTTTCAAATAAAAACGAATTTTTTAATGATTTTTAATAATGAAACAAACAATAATCTTACAAAACCAAGAGAATATCGAATATATGTGTTTTATGTTTCTTTTTTTCCTTCTTCTTTTGTCTTGGTAAGTAGATTCGGTACGTCTGACCATTATTTGGTTAATGAAACAGGTAAGTATTTCCCTTGTTTAGTTAAATATTATATTCCCAGGAGATCCCTTTGTTTTTCCAGGATTGGTAAGTATGTCAGGTAGTTTTTTCTTCTTTCCTTTATTAGTAGGGTTAGCTTTTCTGGGAAATGGGGGTGGTAGTATGGGGCGTGGGGTTGGTTCTGTAAATAGGGGAGTCGGTGGCAACCAGTGGGCATAGGTGGCACTGGCTGGGTTAGGTTGAGTTATTTTGTTTAGGAGGTAGAGTTTAGGAGGGGGAGAAGGGGTAGTTGGGGGTTATTGGTTAGGTTTAGTGGTTAAGGTTAGGTTTAGAGGTTAGGTTAGGGTTAGGGTTAGGTTTTTAGGGTTAAGGTCAAGGGTTAGGGTTAGGTTTTAGGGGGAGGGGGGGTGGTTAGGGTTAGGTTGAGGAGGTAGAGTTTAGGAAGGGGTAGTTGGGGGTTATTGGTTAGGTTTAGTGGTTAAGGTTAGGTTTAGAGGTTAGGTTAGGGTTAGGTTTTTAGGGTTAAGAGGTTAGGGTTAGGTTTTAGGGGGAGGGGGGGTGGTTAGGGTTAGGGTTAGGGGTTAGGGTTAGGTTAAGGGGTTAGGGGTTGGGGTTAGGGTACCGAGGTCCCAAACCGGTCCCGGCTGTCGGGCAGGTTCGGGGCCTACGTTGGGCACTGGCCTACCGTATGTCACTAATCATCAACTCCAGTCCCCCACAAAAACGTCACCAAGCACAATCACTAATCCCCATATCCCCCTCTCTCACTGGATCTGCCTAACTTGTTCGTTAAGGCCCCATGGATGTATCGAATTTAATTTATTTATCCATTCCCTTTCTATTGTTCTACGGGTGTTATGGGACCACAGTGTATTGTGTTGGAGTCCCATGACCCTTAGTGACTGAATGTCATGTTTTATGAAGTGTTGGACCAGGAGTGTGTGTGTTTCCTTTTTATTGTTAATGTTATATCGATGTTGCGCTAATCTAGTAGCCAAGGTGTTTCTGGTCTCACCCACATATTGTAGATTGCATTTTTTGCAGTAAATTAGGTACACACAATTCTGGATGTTGGGTTTTAGGGGTGGCCAAATGGTGTAAAGGTGTTTACTTTGTGGATTAGAAATCCAACGTTTAGGTCTATATTGCCCTAATAGCATGGATTTTTTCTTTTTTGTGTTTGTGTCCTGTAGTCCCGGGAGCTTACTGTGGACTAATATGTCCCTCAGATTTTTGTTCTTTCTATAGGCCGATATGACCCTGTGATGGTCCAGCACCTGGTCCGTTGTGTTAAATTTTTGGAAGTTTTCTTTGAAGCGCCTGTTCAGTCTGACACTCCCCATCGAGAAGGTAGTTGTCAGGGGGATTATTTCCGCTCCCTCCTGATTCTTCTTGTCCAGGAACTTCTTTAAACAGTCCCTGAGAAAGGACCGGGAGTAGCCTCTTTTCCCTAGAGTTTTAAATAAAATTGTCTTGGCTGTCCAAAAATCCCCTGGTTGGGTACAAATCCTGTGAAATCTCAACAATTGGGATTTCACAATACCTTTGAAGGTATGTTTTGGGTGATGGCTTGATTTAAACAGGAGCGCATGAGTATCAGTATCCTTGAAGAAGACCTTGATCTGGAGTTTATGTCTACCCCCTAGGTCCTTCTCTTTGTAGGTTATGGTGTCAAGGAAATTAACTTCTGACTCATCCAGTGTGTATTTTATCTTAATCGATTTATCACACTGATTGAGATGAGCTGCAAAAGCGATGAATTCATCTCGTGTCCCTGACCAGATCCCCCAGATATCATCTAAGAATCTATAGTAATAGAGTGGTTTAGAAGGCCAATTGTTCAGTGCCCGTTCCTCCCATCGGGCCATAAAAATGTTGGCGTACGAGGGGGCAAACTTCTTCCCCATTGCCGTTCCCTTTGTTTGTACATAAAATTTGGAATCGAATTCAAAATCATTTTTGGTCAAATTAAGTTCCAGCAATTCTAGGAGTAGGTCATCAGGTCTGTGTTTGTCCGGGTATCTGATGAACCATTCTCTTATCGCTTCCAGGCCCGCCGGTGTGTCAATGTTGGTGTATAGACTATCAATGTCTATTGTAAATAAAAGACTCTCAGTTGGGAGAAGAAGGTTTTTTATCTTGTTTATAAAATCATAGGTATCCTTGAGGTAGCTGGGGTGTTTGGTACTAATGGGGTTCAGGAAATGTTCAATGTACTCCGCTGTGGCATACGTTTCGCTGCCACAGTCAGAGACAATGGGGCGGCCTGGTGGTATTTCGAACGGGACACTCCATAACTCAGGTTTCTTGTGTATTTTAGGTAGCAGGTAGAAGATTCTCGGACGGGGATTGTCTGGACCTCTCAGGTAAGTCTCCTGTTTCCTATTGATGTAGCCCCTTTCCCGTAATTTAGTGAGGATATTTTGGACTTCCGGAATAGATTTTAGAAAGATTGGTTCGTCCAACTTTTTATAGTAACTTACCTGATGTAATTGCCTCTCTGCTTCCCATGTGTAGGCCTCTCTGTCCATTAGAACAATCACACTGCCTTTATCGGCTGGCTTAATAACGATAGATTTGTCCCGGCCTAATTGTGTCAGGGCCCGTTGTTCCTCTCTGTCGAGGTTTGGGGTCTCCCTGTAGTCCCAAGGTAGCTGTTTATTCGCAAACCTGTCCGCCCTAATAATTTTCCTAATGGTGTTCGGGACCTGTGAGAGTTTAGGTGTCCACGTGGACTTAGGAGTAAAGGGTGGCGGATCGGATTCCTGATTAAATCTAAAGTACGTTGTAAGGAGTAGTCTCCTATGGTATTGTTGCATGTCCAAAGTGAGTTGTTTTTTCATGTTTCTGTCTATTTTTGGAGTGGGTACAAATGACAGGCCCTTATTTAATAGTCTTAATTGACTGTTGGTGGGTGCAAAGTTTTTTGTTAAATTTAAAACCTCACCCCCCAATAGTGGACCCCGTTTTGGGTTCACAGGGCCGTGAAGTTTAATTTTTCTGCCCAGTGTGTCAACATGGCCTCGGCGCATGTTGGTGTCCAATGTATGTCATCCTGAACAACTTGGAATTGTGTAGTTGGGAGTAGTGGCAAATAAGGCACATTTTTGCTAATATGCTTGTTCAAGATCGTAAGCATGCTCCGTTCTTCCACTTTTAGATTGTTTGAAAAATTTACCATTGGTACCCAGATGGCTGCACCCGGGAATTTTTTGGTGGCTGCCCTCAGTGCCCTCTGCATTTGTTTTACCGCAGTTTCCTTACCTTTTTGGCTGCGGTGATTAATACCGAAGGCCAAGATGACAGTTTGTACCTTTGTCATGACCGTGGCTTTGTTTATCACGTTCTCTATGTGCCTAAATGTGCCACCTGGGTAACTATCAATCTGTACGTTGTCGAATGTATGGCTTGTGATCCTGGAAAGATTCGAGTCGCCCAGGATACAGACCGGTTTTCGGGCACTGAAATTCCAGGTCACCGTTTTCTTACATGTGGACATATGTCTTTTTGGTTTAAAGGTAACTGGTGAGCTGGTTGTCATTATTATTGGACTTAAGAGGGGCTCTGGTAAGAGACTGGTCTCCAATTCCTCTCCAGGGATCATGTCCAGTGGATTTATAGGTGAACTAAATTGTTCTATTTCTGATCCAATGGCTCCCTCTATTGGAATTGTTGGTTTTGGCAGCCCTGTTTTTTCCAGTGGTTGTATTTGTACTACTGGTTGCTCTATTTCTGAGCCAACAGCCCTCTCTATTTGATTTGTAGATTCTGGTACCTCAATTAATTCTGGTTGATCATTCAAGGATGCTGGAGGGTCCTGTGTGGAACCCTCCATCCTTGATGAGGTGATGTTTTCCCTGTGCACCTCCACTAAAGGGGGTGATCTAGAGCGGGTGTTTACTTGTCGCTCGTGGATAAGCGGCCAAGTTGTCGATTCCTGTTGGCTCGAGCAGGGTTCAATTTGGTTAAGTTCTGTGTGGTTCTGGGCCACAGCTGGGTTCTTTCCCATTAGTGTCCGAGTTCTGTTTTTGGACCTTCTGGGTGACCTAGGTGGCAATGTGATAGGAAAGGGTGACAGTGGTCCCCAAGGGATGGAACGTGGCGGGGGGGTCTCCCCGCGCTGAGGTAGGGGAGGAAAATCCTCCTGGCTAGAAATGTCAATGTTTCCTGGGAGTTCTCTTGTTACCTCTATCTCCCCTCCACTGCCCCCTTCGTGCCCCAATGCCATTAGCCAAGTTTTCATTTTTGTGATTGCCTCCTTTGAGTAATTTTTTGGGTACCTCCTCTGGTACCACTTTGTTGCTATTGTGAAGATTGCTTCCCAATCTTCTATTTCCAAGTGTTGTAATTTTTCAGCCTCCTGTTCAATATGTAATGTGTAGTGATCAATGAGGATGAGGCGAGTAGTATAGGCCCAGTTTTTGGCATTCCCCTCTAAGAGGGATTTTGTGCTGGGCGTTGGGTTGGCTGGTTTTATTACGTTAGTTAGGTAGTCAGTTAATCTAGAAAAGGTTGGCAAATCAGTACCTGGGTCTGATTTTATCCTTTCTACGTGATGATGTGAACGTAAAAGGTTGAACAGTCTCTTTGTAAGATCCCTGAATCTTTTGTATTCAGGGCTGTTCCTATTAATTTGTTCGGTTTGTTGTGTTAGTGTAGTCGCTTTGTTTTTGGTGGGTACTTTGCCATATGTTCTATTTTGATTGAATGACTTTGTCCTTCTCTGCCCCACAGGTGCCGTGCTCCAGACACGCTGTGTACCACGAATGTGTGTTTTATTTTTCCACACCTCGTGTGCGTTTTTATTAAGGTTAAAAGGGCATCGGGCCCTAGGGACCTCGGACCCCAGATATCCGGGTCCTGGTCTGTCAGGTTCCCTGTATCGGGGTCTGTGTTGGTGTCCACTAGGCACCGCATGATCCCTACCGAGTTCGCGTCCATACGGATTTAAACAACGGGATCGGGATTCATGTTCATAGAATCTCACAAAATCGCGAGATCCTTGTCTATTTGAAGCCGTATTGCGACTGTGAAAGAAACGGGGAGTAGGAAAAGGTCCCCTCTGTTCCCCGCGTGGTCTATCATACGGCATTGTTAAGATCGTTTTTTTAATAATCTAGTTATATCGAGTCGGATGTTGCAACGTTTCGGTTTCTGAATGAAACCTTCATCAGGCATAGACTCGATAGATTGTAGGTTTGTTGTTAAGTTTTCTTGAAATAAAAAGATCTTTCTTTGTTTGTAGTGGTTCTTATCCTCTGTGGACAAGCGTTTTCTCGGGTCTTGCTCTCAGCAGTTCGATTCGAAAATGCTCTCGTTCTCTGCTGCCGTGTCTCTCCGAGGTGAGCTCCGCCCCCCCGAGGATCTTCAGCCAATCAGAAATTCAATAATTAGGCGCACTTTTCAAATTCTGCTTTATTTTTTTTATTTTTTTTAGACAGATTTTTTTGAATGACGGTAGGTGAAAACACGTGACCTACATCCGATTTTTTTCCTTTTTTCAAATAAAAACGAATTTTTTAATGATTTTTAATAATGAAACAAACAATAATCTTACAAAACCAAGAGAATATCGAATATATGTGTTTTATGTTTCTTTTTTTCCTTCTTCTTTTGTCTTGGTAAGTAGATTCGGTACGTCTGACCATTATTTGGTTAATGAAACAGGTAAGTATTTCCCTTGTTTAGTTAAATATTATATTCCCAGGAGATCCCTTTGTTTTTCCAGGATTGGTAAGTATGTCAGGTAGTTTTTTCTTCTTTCCTTTATTAGTAGGGTTAGCTTTTCTGGGAAATGGGGGTGGTAGTATGGGGCGTGGGGTTGGTTCTGTAAATAGGGGAGTCGGTGGCAACCAGTGGGCATAGGTGGCACTGGCTGGGTTAGGTTGAGTTATTTTGTTTAGGAGGTAGAGTTTAGGAGGGGGAGAAGGGGTAGTTGGGGGTTATTGGTTAGGTTTAGTGGTTAAGGTTAGGTTTAGAGGTTAGGTTAGGGTTAGGGTTAGGTTTTTAGGGTTAAGGTCAAGGGTTAGGGTTAGGTTTTAGGGGGAGGGGGGGTGGTTAGGGTTAGGTTGAGGAGGTAGAGTTTAGGAAGGGGTAGTTGGGGGTTATTGGTTAGGTTTAGTGGTTAAGGTTAGGTTTAGAGGTTAGGTTAGGGTTAGGTTTTTAGGGTTAAGAGGTTAGGGTTAGGTTTTAGGGGGAGGGGGGGTGGTTAGGGTTAGGGTTAGGGGTTAGGGTTAGGTTAAGGGGTTAGGGGTTGGGGTTAGGGTACCGAGGTCCCAAACCGGTCCCGGCTGTCGGGCAGGTTCGGGGCCTACGTTGGGCACTGGCCTACCGTATGTCACTAATCATCAACTCCAGTCCCCCACAAAAACGTCACCAAGCACAATCACTAATCCCCATATCCCCCTCTCTCACTGGATCTGCCTAACTTGTTCGTTAAGGCCCCATGGATGTATCGAATTTAATTTATTTATCCATTCCCTTTCTATTGTTCTACGGGTGTTATGGGACCACAGTGTATTGTGTTGGAGTCCCATGACCCTTAGTGACTGAATGTCATGTTTTATGAAGTGTTGGACCAGGAGTGTGTGTGTTTCCTTTTTATTGTTAATGTTATATCGATGTTGCGCTAATCTAGTAGCCAAGGTGTTTCTGGTCTCACCCACATATTGTAGATTGCATTTTTTGCAGTAAATTAGGTACACACAATTCTGGATGTTGGGTTTTAGGGGTGGCCAAATGGTGTAAAGGTGTTTACTTTGTGGATTAGAAATCCAACGTTTAGGTCTATATTGCCCTAATAGCATGGATTTTTTCTTTTTTGTGTTTGTGTCCTGTAGTCCCGGGAGCTTACTGTGGACTAATATGTCCCTCAGATTTTTGTTCTTTCTATAGGCCGATATGACCCTGTGATGGTCCAGCACCTGGTCCGTTGTGTTAAATTTTTGGAAGTTTTCTTTGAAGCGCCTGTTCAGTCTGACACTCCCCATCGAGAAGGTAGTTGTCAGGGGGATTATTTCCGCTCCCTCCTGATTCTTCTTGTCCAGGAACTTCTTTAAACAGTCCCTGAGAAAGGACCGGGAGTAGCCTCTTTTCCCTAGAGTTTTAAATAAAATTGTCTTGGCTGTCCAAAAATCCCCTGGTTGGGTACAAATCCTGTGAAATCTCAACAATTGGGATTTCACAATACCTTTGAAGGTATGTTTTGGGTGATGGCTTGATTTAAACAGGAGCGCATGAGTATCAGTATCCTTGAAGAAGACCTTGATCTGGAGTTTATGTCTACCCCCTAGGTCCTTCTCTTTGTAGGTTATGGTGTCAAGGAAATTAACTTCTGACTCATCCAGTGTGTATTTTATCTTAATCGATTTATCACACTGATTGAGATGAGCTGCAAAAGCGATGAATTCATCTCGTGTCCCTGACCAGATCCCCCAGATATCATCTAAGAATCTATAGTAATAGAGTGGTTTAGAAGGCCAATTGTTCAGTGCCCGTTCCTCCCATCGGGCCATAAAAATGTTGGCGTACGAGGGGGCAAACTTCTTCCCCATTGCCGTTCCCTTTGTTTGTACATAAAATTTGGAATCGAATTCAAAATCATTTTTGGTCAAATTAAGTTCCAGCAATTCTAGGAGTAGGTCATCAGGTCTGTGTTTGTCCGGGTATCTGATGAACCATTCTCTTATCGCTTCCAGGCCCGCCGGTGTGTCAATGTTGGTGTATAGACTATCAATGTCTATTGTAAATAAAAGACTCTCAGTTGGGAGAAGAAGGTTTTTTATCTTGTTTATAAAATCATAGGTATCCTTGAGGTAGCTGGGGTGTTTGGTACTAATGGGGTTCAGGAAATGTTCAATGTACTCCGCTGTGGCATACGTTTCGCTGCCACAGTCAGAGACAATGGGGCGGCCTGGTGGTATTTCGAACGGGACACTCCATAACTCAGGTTTCTTGTGTATTTTAGGTAGCAGGTAGAAGATTCTCGGACGGGGATTGTCTGGACCTCTCAGGTAAGTCTCCTGTTTCCTATTGATGTAGCCCCTTTCCCGTAATTTAGTGAGGATATTTTGGACTTCCGGAATAGATTTTAGAAAGATTGGTTCGTCCAACTTTTTATAGTAACTTACCTGATGTAATTGCCTCTCTGCTTCCCATGTGTAGGCCTCTCTGTCCATTAGAACAATCACACTGCCTTTATCGGCTGGCTTAATAACGATAGATTTGTCCCGGCCTAATTGTGTCAGGGCCCGTTGTTCCTCTCTGTCGAGGTTTGGGGTCTCCCTGTAGTCCCAAGGTAGCTGTTTATTCGCAAACCTGTCCGCCCTAATAATTTTCCTAATGGTGTTCGGGACCTGTGAGAGTTTAGGTGTCCACGTGGACTTAGGAGTAAAGGGTGGCGGATCGGATTCCTGATTAAATCTAAAGTACGTTGTAAGGAGTAGTCTCCTATGGTATTGTTGCATGTCCAAAGTGAGTTGTTTTTTCATGTTTCTGTCTATTTTTGGAGTGGGTACAAATGACAGGCCCTTATTTAATAGTCTTAATTGACTGTTGGTGGGTGCAAAGTTTTTTGTTAAATTTAAAACCTCACCCCCCAATAGTGGACCCCGTTTTGGGTTCACAGGGCCGTGAAGTTTAATTTTTCTGCCCAGTGTGTCAACATGGCCTCGGCGCATGTTGGTGTCCAATGTATGTCATCCTGAACAACTTGGAATTGTGTAGTTGGGAGTAGTGGCAAATAAGGCACATTTTTGCTAATATGCTTGTTCAAGATCGTAAGCATGCTCCGTTCTTCCACTTTTAGATTGTTTGAAAAATTTACCATTGGTACCCAGATGGCTGCACCCGGGAATTTTTTGGTGGCTGCCCTCAGTGCCCTCTGCATTTGTTTTACCGCAGTTTCCTTACCTTTTTGGCTGCGGTGATTAATACCGAAGGCCAAGATGACAGTTTGTACCTTTGTCATGACCGTGGCTTTGTTTATCACGTTCTCTATGTGCCTAAATGTGCCACCTGGGTAACTATCAATCTGTACGTTGTCGAATGTATGGCTTGTGATCCTGGAAAGATTCGAGTCGCCCAGGATACAGACCGGTTTTCGGGCACTGAAATTCCAGGTCACCGTTTTCTTACATGTGGACATATGTCTTTTTGGTTTAAAGGTAACTGGTGAGCTGGTTGTCATTATTATTGGACTTAAGAGGGGCTCTGGTAAGAGACTGGTCTCCAATTCCTCTCCAGGGATCATGTCCAGTGGATTTATAGGTGAACTAAATTGTTCTATTTCTGATCCAATGGCTCCCTCTATTGGAATTGTTGGTTTTGGCAGCCCTGTTTTTTCCAGTGGTTGTATTTGTACTACTGGTTG